>NW_017204892.1:0-5482 GCF_001704415.2 Capra hircus
AGGCAAGACCTGCTGAGGAGCCCTGCGCCCCGCCTGATAGGCGAGTGCACAGCCAGCAGGGAAGCGAGCCTCCTCGGGGGAAGAGGAGGCAGCCCAGCCCCGTCAAGTTGAAAGCCCTGGCTTGCACGGAGCTAAGTGCGCCTCCAGTACGGCAGAGCTCTAGCTCTGCTCAGAGCCCCGATCTGGCAGAGTTCCTGGCGCGAGGCTGCTCTGCCGGGGCTAGCCTTGCCCAGACTTGCCTTGCTTTTAGGCTGCCTCTCAGGAAGGAGCAGGCAGCAGGAGCCTGGGAGTCGCCACTGGCGCCTTTCTTGCCTCAGCTCCAATCCTGCCTTGCCTTTGCACTTAGGTCCCAGTCCTCCTTAAGGAGAGCTTAGGGGCTGGTGGTTGCACACTGCCAAGGGCTCCAGCAGTGAGAATTCTGTCAGAGGGAAGGGAAGGGCAACTGCAGGGCTCCTCCAGCGGTTGCTTGGCCGCCAGATTCAGCGCCACACGGAGAGCACCAGGCTCCCAGGGCCCCTGGCTGGGGTTTTCAGCCCGCACACACGGAGGCTGATTCCTTGGGTGCCCAGAAAGTGTATGACAGACGTAGGTTCCCTAGCACTCTCCTCCCCAGCAGAGACATGTGCAGGTGTTTGGGGCCTGATCCTGCGTGTCTGGGTTCCTGCCCACAGCCCCAACTCAGGGGAAGCAGCCCCTGAGGCAAGACCTGCTGGAGGAGCCCTGCGCCCCCGCCTGATAGGCGAGTGCACAGCCAGCAGGGAAGCGAGCCTCCTCGGGGGAAGAGGAGGCAGCAAGTCCCCGTCAAGCTGAAATCCCTGCTTACACGAAGCTAAGTGCGACTCCAGTACGGCAGATCTCTAGCTCTGTTCAGAGGCCCGATCTGGCAGAGTTCCTGGCACCAAGATGCTCTGCCATAGGCGAGCCTTGCGCAGACTTGCCTTGCTTTAAGGCTCCCTCCCCAGGAAGGAGCAGGCTGTGTGAGGCTCGGAAACGCCACTGGCGCCTTCCTGGCTTCAGCTCTACCCCTGCCTTGCCTTTGCACTTAGGTCCCAAGCGTCCTTGAGGAGGGCTTAGGGGCTGGTGGGTTGCACACTGCCAAGGGCTCCAGCAGTGAAAGCTCTGTCAGAGGGAAGCGAAGGGCAACAGCAGGGCTCCTTCAGCGGTTCCTTGGCCGCCCAGACAAAGCTCCGCACGGAGAGCACCAGGTTCCAAGGGCCCCTGGCTGGGTTTTGCATCCCCACACTCCCAGAGGCTGACTCCGTGGGTGCCTAGAAAGTGTGTGAGAGACGTAGGTTCCCTAGCACTCTCCTCCCCAGCAGAGACATGTGCAGGTGGTTGGGGCCTTATCCTGCGTGTCTGGGTTCCCGCCCACAGCCTCAACTCAGGGGAAGCAGCCCCTGAGGCAAGACCTGCTGGAGGAGCCCTGCGCGCCCGCCTGATAGGCGAGAGCACAGCCAGCAGTGTAGCGAGCCTCCTCGGGAGAAGAGGAGGCAGCCGAGCCCAGTCAAGAGGAAAGCCCTGCTTGCACGGAGCTAAGTGGGCCTCCAGTACGGCAGAGCTCTAGCTCTGCTCAGAGCCCCGATCTGGCAGAGTTTCTGGCGCGAGGCTGCTCGGCCGGGGGCTCGCCTTGCCCAGACTTGCCTTGCTTTTAGGCTCCCTCCCCAGGAAGGAGCTGTCTGAGCGAGCCTGGGAGACGCCACTGGTGCCTTCCTTGCCTCAGCTCCAATCCTGCCTTGCCTTTGCACATAGGTGCCAGGCGTGGTTGGGGAGGGCTTAGGGGGTGGTGGGTTGCACACTGCCAAGGGCTTCAGCAGTGAGAGCTCTGTCAGAGGGAAGGGAAGGGCAACTGCAGGGCTCCTCCAGCGGTTTCTAGGCCGCCTAGAATCAGCGCGCACCGAGAGCACCAGGCTCCCAGGGCCCTGGCTGGGGTTTTCAGCCCCGCACACACGGAGGCTGATTCCTTGGGTGCCCAGAAAGTGTATGACAGACGTAGGTTCCCTAGCACTCTCCTCCCCAGCAGAGACATGTGCAGGTGTTGGGGCCTGATCCTGCGTGTCTGGGTTCCTGCCCACAGCCCCAACTCAGGGGAAGCAGCCCCTGAGGCAAGACCTGCTGGAGGAGCCCTGCGCCCCCGCCTGATAGGCGAGTGCACAGCCAGCAGGGAAGCGAGCCTCCTCGGGGGAAGAGGAGGCAGCCCAGCCCCGTCAAGTTGAAAGCCCTGCTTGCACGGAGCTAAGTGCGCCTCCAGTACGGCAGAGCTCTAGCTCTGCTCAGAGCCCCGATCTGGCAGAGTTCCTGGCGCGAGGCTGCTCTGCCGGGGGCTAGCCTTGCCCAGACTTGCCTTGCTTTTAGGCTGCCTCTCCAGGAAGGAGCAGGCAGCAGGAGCCTGGGAGTCGCCACTGGCGCCTTTCTTGCCTCAGCTCCAATCCTGCCTTGCCTTTGCACTTAGGTCCCAGTCCTCCTTAAGGAGAGCTTAGGGGCTGGTGGGTTGCACACTGCCAAGGGCTCCAGCAGTGAGAATTCTGTCAGAGGGAAGGGAAGGGCAACTGCAGGGCTCCTCCAGCGGTTGCTTGGCCGCCCAGATTCAGCGCCACACGGAGAGCACCAGGCTCCCAGGGCCCTGGCTGGGGTTTTCAGCCCCGCACACACGGAGGCTGATTCCTTGGGTGCCCAGAAAGTGTATGACAGACGTAGGTTCCCTAGCACTCTCCTCCCCAGCAGAGACATGTGCAGGTGTTTGGGCCTGATCCTGCGTGTCTGGGTTCCTGCCACAGCCAACTCAGGGGAAGCAGCCCCTGAGGCAAGACCTGCTGGAGGAGCCCTGCGCCCCGCCTGATAGGCGAGTGCACAGCCAGCAGGGAAGCGAGCCTCCTCGGGGAAGAGGAGGCAGCAAGTCCCGTCAAGCTGAAATCCCTGCTTACACGAAGCTAAGTGCGACTCCAGTACGGCAGATCTCTAGCTCTGTTCAGAGGCCCGATCTGGCAGAGTTCCTGGCACCAAGATGCTCTGCCATAGGCGAGCCTTGCGCAGACTTGCCTTGCTTTAAGGCTCCTCCCCCAGGAAAGGAGCAGGCTGTGTGAGGCTCGGAAACGCCACTGGCGCCTTCCTGGCTTCAGCTCTACCCCTGCCTTGCCTTTGCACTTAGGTCCCAAGCGTCCTTGAGGAGGGCTTAGGGGCTGGTGGGTTGCACACTGCCAAGGGCTCCAGCAGTGAAAGCTCTGTCAGAGGGAAGCGAAGGGCAACAGCAGGGCTCCTTCAGCGGTTCCTTGGCCGCCCAGACAAAGCTCCGCACGGAGAGCACCAGGTTCCAAGGGCCCCTGGCTGGGTTTTGCATCCCCACACTCCCAGGCTGACTCCGTGGGTGCCTAGAAAGTGTGTGAGAGACGTAGGTTCCCTAGCACTCTCCTCCCCAGCAGAGACATGTGCAGGTGGTTGGGGCCTTATCCTGCGTGTCTGGGTTCCCGCCCACAGCCTCAACTCAGGGGAAGCAGCCCCTGAGGCAAGACCTGCTGGAGGAGCCTGCGCGCCCGCCTGATAGGCGAGAGCACAGCCAGCAGTGTAGCGAGCCTCCTCGGGAGAAGAGGAGGCAGCCGAGCCCAGTCAAGAGGAAAGCCCTGCTTGCACGGAGCTAAGTGGGCCTCCAGTACGGCAGAGCTCTAGCTCTGCTCAGAGCCCGATCTGGCAGAGTTTCTGGCGCGAGGCTGCTCGGCCGGGGCTCGCCTTGCCCAGACTTGCCTTGCTTTTAGGCTGCCTCCCCAGGAAGGAGCTGTCTGAGCGAGCCTGGGAGACGCCACTGGTGCCTTCCTTGCCTCAGCTCCAATCCTGCCTTGCCTTTGCAGCATAGGTGCCAGCGTCGTTGGGGAGGGCTTAGGGGGTGGTGGGTTGCACACTGCCAAGGGCTCCAGCAGTGAGAATTCTGTCAGAGGGAAGGGAAGGGCAACTGCAGGGCTCCTCCAGCGGTTGCTTGGCCGCCCAGATTCAGCGCCACACGAGAGCACCAGGCTCCCAGGGCCCCCTGGCTGGGGTTTTCAGCCCCGCACACACGGAGGCTGATTCCTTGGGTGCCCAGAAAGTGTATGACAGACGTAGGTTCCCTAGCACTCTCCTCCCCAGCAGAGACATGTGCAGGTGTTGGGGCCTGATCCTGCGTGTCTGGGTTCCTGCCCACAGCCCAACTCAGGGGAAGCAGCCCCTGAGGCAAGACCTGCTGGAGGAGCCCTGCGCCCCCGCCTGATAGGCGAGTGCACAGCCAGCAGGGAAGCGAGCCTCCTCGGGGGAAGAGGAGGCAGCCCAGCCCCGTCAAGTTGAAAGCCCCTGCTTGCACGGAGCTAAGTGCGCTTCCAGTACGGCAGAGCTCTAGCTCTGCTCAGAGCCCCGATCTGGCAGAGTTCCTGGCGCGAGGCTGCTTCTGCGGGGTAGCCTTGCCCAGACTTGCCTTGCTTTTAGGCTGCCTCCCCAGGAAGGAGCAGGCAGCAGGAGCCTGGGAGACGCCACTGGCGCCTTTCCTTGCCTCAGCTCCAATCCTGCTTGCCTTTGCACTTAGGTCCAGGCCGTCTTGGGAGGGCTTAGGGGCTGGTGGGTTGCACACTGCGCAAGGCTTCAGCAGTGAGAGCTGTCAGAGGAAGGAAGGGCAACTGCAGGGCTCCTCCAGCGGTTGCTTGGCCGCCAGATTCAGCGCCACACGGAGAGCACCAGGCTCCCAGGTCCTGGCTGGGGTTTTCAGCCCCGCACACACGAGGCTGATTCCTTGGGTGCCAGAAAGTGTATGACAGACGTAGGTTCCTAGCACTCTCCTCCCCAGCAGAGACATGTGCAGGTGTTTGGGGCCTGATCCTGCGTGTCTGGGTTCCTGCCCACAGCCCCAACTCAGGGGAAGCAGCCCCTGAGGCAAGACCTGCTGGAGGAGCCTGCGCCCCCGCCTGATAGGCGAGTGCACAGCCAGCAGGGAAGCGAGCCTCCTCGGGGAAGAGGAGGCAGCAAGTCCCCGTCAAGCTGAAATCCCTGCTTGCACGAAGCTAAGTGCGCCTCCAGTACGGCAGATCTCTAGCTCTGTTTCAGAGGCCGCGATCTGGCAGAGTTCCTGGCACCAAGATGCTCTGCCATAGGCGAGCCTTGCGCAGACTTGCCTTCTTTAAGGCTCCCTCCCAGGAAGGAGCAGGCTGTGTGAGGCTCGGAAACGCCACTGCGCCTTCCTGGCTTCAGCTCTACCCTGCCTTGCCTTTGCACTTAGGTCCAAGCGTCCTTGAGGAGGGCTTAGGGGCTGGTGGGTTGCACACTGCCAAGGGCTCCAGCAGTGAAAGCTCTGTCAGAGGGAAGCGAAGGGCAACAGCAGGGCTCCTTCAGCGGTTCTTGGCCGCCCAGACAAAGGCTCCGCACGGAGAGCACCAGGTTCCAAGGGCCCCTGGCTGGGTTTTGCATCCCCACACTCCAGAGGCTGACTCCGTGGGTGCCTAGAAAGTGTGTGAGAGACGTAGGTTCCCTA
>NW_017204893.1:0-5482 GCF_001704415.2 Capra hircus
TTTTTTGGCAAATTCCTACCACTCCTATACAGATGGAAATTTGTAACCAAGTCATCTTGAACCTTTATACCTTTAGCGTTTTGTTCATTTTCCATACCAAACAGTTAATCACATTATGCTTTGAACTTAAATTTCTTACATAAACACTTAACTAGTTTACCTATATTCACCCCAAATATTATTTCATATTTTGATAGTGTTTGTCACAGAGAGGCCCCTCTTTTGTTCCAGAATATGTTAACCCTGCTACACTCTTAATAGAGATACTTTCAGTTCAGTTGAGTTCAGGCGCTCAGTCGCTCAGTCGTGTCCGAATCTTTGTGACCCCACGAACCGCAGCACACCAGGCCTTCCTGTCCATCACCAACTCAGAGATCACTCAGACTCACGTCCATCGAGTCAGTGATGTCATCCAGCCATCTCATCTCTATGTCCCCTTCTCCTCCTGCCCCAATGCCTCCCAGCATCAGAGGCTTTCCAGTGAAACAACTCTTCGCATGAGGTGGCCAAAGTACTGGAGTTTCAGCTTCAGCATCATTCCTCCAAAAAATCCCAGGGCTGATCTCCTTCAGAATGGACTGGTTGGATTCCTTGCAGTCCAAGGGACTCTCAAGAGTCTTCTGCCAACACCACAGTTCAAAACATAAATTCTTTGGTGCTCAGCTTTCTTCACAGTCCAACTCTCACATCCATACATGACTACTGGAAACCATAGCCTTGACTAGACTAAAGAGATACTTTAGCAGTTGTTAAGTTTATCCCACCTTATTATCATAGCGCTCTCATTTAACTATTTGTCCTCCTTATAGATGTTTTTAGGAAGAATGTGGTTATTTTTTGCTCACTTTTGTATTCATCAAAAATAATACATTACTTGGAATAATCTTCAAGTATTACTTATTGTATTAGTTGGTTAAAGTGATAATTTTACTCATGGTACATAGCTTTTGGTTGTGTGTAAAAATGCGAGTTTATTTATTTGTAAGTGCTATTGGAGAAGCAATGGCACCCCACTCTAGTGCTCTTGCCTGGAAAACCCCATGGACAGAGGAGCCTGGCAGGCTGCAGTCCTTGGGGTCGCTGGGGTTGGACACAACTGAGCAACCTCACTTTCACTTTTCACTTTCATGCATTGGAGAAGGAAATAGCAACCCACTCCAGTATTCTAGCCTAGAGAATCCCAGGATGGGGGGAGCCTGGTGGGCTGCCGTCTATAGCGTCACACAGAGTTGGACACGACTGAGGCGACTTAGCAGCAGTAGCAGCAGCTATTGGGTAGACAACAGATGCTTGAATCAAGTCATGCTTTGCCAAAGACTGATGCTACATAGGTTAGAAAATGATGCTATGATGTTTTTTCAAATTATTATTTTATCTCATCTGAGACCCCATACTATTTATTGCTGGTGCAGTAAATCCTTTAACCCACTGAGGATACATAGAGTATTTGCACCTGAAATCTAGCAAAGGGATCTACACCTATCAAAAGTTTTGCTTTAATCAAATAAACATTTTATATATTCTATTAATCATAATACATACATTTCTGAAAAAAAGATAGCATGGAATATTGCCAATAAAATATTCGTTACACTTAGTACAGATAATCTAGAATTGCATTAGGTATAGAAAATGAAAGATGTAAAATAAAATGAAAGAAGCAGAAGTAAAAAAAATTGTATCACGTATAGAGAAATGAAAGAAATAAAAAGGAAAAATTGTATTAGGTACAGAGAAATGAAAGAAGTAAAAAAATTAAAAAAGGTCAGTTATTTGTTAAAAAAAAAGTCTGTGTCAAAGATGTAGCATTCAACAAGAAAATATAAAAATACTTTATATAAGCATCAAATTACCTTGTTGTTCAGTGTCAACAGTATACCTTTGCCTACACTACATGCCGCGGGCTTCCCTATCCTTTACCATCTCCCAGAGCTTGCTCAAACTCATGTCCACTGAGTTGGTGATGCCACCCAAACATCTCTGTCTCTTTCTCCTCCTGCCTTCAAAGTGTATTGTTTACCTGGAAATTCTTTATTTAATCACTTTCCCAGCATCAGGGTCTTTCATGAGTTGGCTTTTTTTTATCAGGTGGCCAAATATTGGAGCTTCAACTGCAGCATCAGTCCTTCCAATGAATATTCAGGACTGATTTCCTTTAGGATTGACAGATTTAATCTCCTTACATCCAAGGGACTCTCAAGAGACTTCTTTAACACCGCAGTTCAAATGCATCAATTATTTGGCACTCATCCTCTTTATGGTCCAACTCTCACATCCATACACGACAACTGAAAAAGAAAAAAACAAAAACAATATATTGACTATACAGACTTTTGTCCTCAAAGTGATGTCTCTGATTTTTAATATGCTGTTTATGTTTGCCAAAGCTTTTCTTCCAAGAGGCAAGTGTTTTTATTTTCATGGATGCAGTTACCACCTGCACTGATTTTGAAACCAAGAAAATAAAGTGTATCATTGTTTCCATTGTTTCCCCTCTATTTAGCATGAAGTGATGGAACCAGATGCTATGATTGTTTTTTGAATGTTGAGTTTTAAGCTCGCTTTTCATTCTCCCTTTCTCACCTACATCAAGAGGCTCTTTAGTTCCTCTTTCCTTCCTGTCATAAGGGTGGTGTCATCTTCATGGCTGAGGTTATTTAAATTTCAAAAATACTTGAAGTGGACTGAAACTCTTTTATTAGCTCTCTATGTTAAAAGCACCTTTTAAAAGTTGATTATGTAACACTTTCATAAACTGAGATTGAAAAATGATGTTAATTTGATAAACTTAAACTCTTTTTGAGAATGAAAATAGAAGAATTCTATTTATTCTCAGTTATTGAAAAATTATTTGTTTATGAACAGAATATTTGAAGTTTTATTTTGACATCAGAAAAACAAAATTTTGTTTTATTTCTTTGGTTCTATATCCCAAACATCATTGTGTATGCAATTACTTGAACATTCTTATTAGGAAAGTAACATTTTATCCTTTACATCTTTTAAATATTCAATGGTTTTAATTTTTAAATATAAATTTATTTATTTTAATTGGAGGCTAATTACGTTACAATATTGTATTGGTTTTGCCATACATCAACATGAATCTGCCACAGATGTACACGTGTTGCCCATCCTGAACCCCTCTCCCAATTCCCTCCCCATACCATCCCTCTAGGTCATCTCAGTGCACCAGCTCAGAGCATCCTGTATCATGCATCAAACCTGGACTGGTGATTTGTTTCACATATGATATTATACATGTTTCAATGCCATTCTCCAAAATCATCTCAAAATCATCTCTCCCTTTTTGTCTTCCCTTATATTCACAGCTTTATGTTGTTCTTGACCTCTCTATTTAGTTCAATATTGAATAACTTACTGATCAACTTAAAGGCATTTAGAAAGAAAAATTATCCAGTGACATAATTTTATTACCTAAGGTAGAAAGGTCAAAAAGATCATACATAGAGATATTGATGTTTTTGATGCATAGCCATTCAGTCTTTTCAGAATTGAACATACTTAGCTATAAAGTATAACTTATGTAGTAGGAAGATACATAACATATAAGTTAAATGTAGAGATGAAGTAGTTTTGTCTGGGCCCACAACTTTTCGTATTATATGTCAAGAAGAAGCTTTGAACATAAAACAAGGAAATGCAGATTTAATGATAAATCTCTATATAACTAATCATTTCAGAGACCAGGATAGAAATGTTGTTTTTCTGAATATTATGTTCAGATTAATGAGTAAGGAGAAAATTACAGATTAGCTTTCTCATCAGTCTTATCACTAACTAACAGAAAGCTATTTAAAAGGACTGGTTATTTCATTTGAGGATAAAAAAGATGTAAGCCTTAATTTTTAATAAATTAAGTATCAAATTTCCAGGTAAATATAGTACTTTGAAGATAGTCATTAAATCTCTCTCTCCTTTTGAATTCCTGGACTAAGTTAATATACAAACTACAAAAGGGGACATGCAACCTATTGTGTTATTTATTCACATAGGTTATCATAAAAATCAGTGTGAATATTTTTGCTATTCACCTGAAACTATCACAACATTGTTAATTGGATATACACCAATAAAAATTAAATAGTAAATAAATAAATAACAGTGTGATGAAAAGTCTGGACCATGTAGTAAACCAACCATAACTGAGGTTTGGATTTCTTAATAAAAGTGTAACTGTAGCTACATGCATGCTCTGTCACAACTGACTCTCTGAGACCCTATGAACTATCACCCCAATAAACTCCCCTGTCCATAGGATTTTTCAGGCAGAAATACTGGGTTGGATTACTACTTCCTCCTCCAGGGGATCTTCCTGACCCAGGGACTGAAGTCATGTCTCCTGCAACTCTTACAGGAGGCCGATTTGTGGGAGTATTCCTTACCACTGAGCCACTTAGAAATCCCAACTGTAGTTAAGTTACATAATAAAGCTGCTTCTGAATCTCTGCATCAATAAAATGAAGATACAAGACTTTCAGACTAATTCAGGGTTTCAAATTAGTTTGTATATGCAGAGTACTTAGGACAATCTCTGGCAGATAGCAGGCATTTAATAATTGAATCTACTATATTTTGTACTTTATGGCGAATGTATGAGTACAAAATGACATTTGACTGAAATGCTAGAACATGTATAACAAAATAAGCTAAATAAAAATAAAAAAGCAATATTTTACTCTATAGTAAAATATTGAAATCTCTCAAATGTTTTAAGAAAGCAGTATATTGTACAATAATATTTCAAAGAATAGATGAGAAAGTAGTATATTTTCCCAAAATTTTGTAAGAGAATGACATAAACATGAAACCAAAATCTGACAGATATTATAAGAATGAAAATCATGAGGCTTTTTGCAAAAACATATTATAAAATAGAAACAATTAAACCTCGTGGTGGTTGTTTAGTCGCTAAGTAGTGTCTGACTTTTGCAGCCCCATAGACCGTAGCCTTCCAGGCTCCTCTGCACATGAGATTTCTTAGGCAAGAATACTGAAATGGGTTGCCATTTCTTTCTCCAGGATATTTTCCCTACCAGGAGATACAAATCTGGTCTCCTGCATTACAGATAAATGCTTTACTGACTGAAGTACCAGGGAAGTCCAAACCTGCTGCTGCTGCTGCTGCTAAGTCGTTTCAGTCATGTACGACTCTGTGTGACCCCATAAACAGCAGGCCATCAGGCTCCTAACAACAAATAAAAATATAAAATGATTAATTTGCTTTATCCTATTAAAATAATTTGGCTTAAATTTTGAAATATAATGAACATAATAGTTATATTAAATTTTACATTCATCTATGTATTTAAAAGTTCCATTATATCACTTAAAGCAGATCAGATATTCAACATCTTTATATCCCATTTTGGATAAAACTCACAACAAATCAACAATAAGAAGGACTTCCTAGGTAAAATCCTATAGCTAAACAACAAAAAATAAAGAGCTAACACAAATA
>NW_017204894.1:0-5482 GCF_001704415.2 Capra hircus
CTTTGTGGATTCGGGGCCGAACCTGAGGTTTCCTCTGCAGTGCTGACATGGATATTGGGGTTCTTCTGGAGTCTCCCCTGGAGAGTCAATCCTCCTCTCAAGTGAGGGCACGCACGTGTGCTTTCCTCCCGAGCTGTAGCAGCAGGGTCACGCTTCCCGTCGTGTGGATCAAGGGATCTGTGGCTTCCCTGGAGGCTTTCCCACGAGCTTTCTCACAGGGCTTTCCCTCGTGCACGTGGTGTGAGTTGATCCTCAGCGTGAAAGTCGAGGCAGTGCAGGAAACAGGTTCCTCTGAATTGGACTGATGCTGGGAGCCAGTATGAGGACTCCCGCCGTGATAACGTCATGAGGAAGAAGCTGACATAGGCATGGTGTGTTCAGACTTCAGGCCCCTCTGAAGTTCTACGCACGTACCCAAAAAAATCTGCCGCTTTTTTGCTCTGCTTTTCCACTCTTCTGACATTTTCTGGAAAAGTCAATTCAGGCTTTAGTCTTCTGCATTTGAAAGAGTGTTTCAATCCAAAACCCCTCTGAATGCTTTCTAGCCTGCCTGCAGGACTCGAGCTGGGCATGTGATTGTTTGAGGCTCCTTTCCCCAGGAGGCACAGGAAGCTTAAAACCATCTAGGAATGTAGGGGCATCGAGGAGTCAAAATCTTTATAATAGGACTGATTAAAAGTTTCATTTTTTGGGTCAATGCTTGCTGCTAAATTTCATATCTTTATTTTTAGATAGAGTTGGTATATTAAAAAAAGTAGTAGACCTGGTATTAGCAACATTAGATCTTTGAGTAAGTACTTCTTTGTTATAACCCACTGCACCTTTGTTCTATAGAGATGTAACTTTAATGCTTTAAGGAAATGCAGATTAAAGAAAACACTTCAGAGGAAAAAATTAACATTCATTAAGGAAGAGAGCCAAAAAGTGTTTAACAAGCCTCTTGGCCAGAAGATAATGTAAATCACCTGAGACCTTTTGTATACAAAATGATGTACAGAAAGAGTCTGGGGTGCGAACGCTACATAATTTTGTGTTACCCATTGAACTCCATGTTTTATCAAAAGTATAAAAGGCTTTATGAACAATAAAGGATGGGCCAGTTTCTCGGACCAGTTTCTCGAACTAGTCTCTCGGCCTGGTTTCTTGGGACTCAGGCTCCCCCGTGTCTTTTCTCTCTTTCTTCTTCTCTCCCTTTCCTTCTCTCTGCATTTTACTTTAACTTCAGGCTGAATCTCCACGGGGCGCGGAGGCTCGCCAGGTCTACTTACTTGCCTGGCTGTTAAGACCTGCAGAAAGGGAGCTTAAGGCGAGGCACCCTTAGATATTCAAGCAGGGGCTAGGGCCAACGTAGATGGTGAAAATTCCTTGTCTGGAATTTTATTGGACTTCCACGTAAACCAAGCTATTCAGCCCTTTTCCTCCAGTTAATCTTCTTACTACACTATAATTTCTTAATCTAATCTTACATTAATAAATAAAAAGACTTTCCACGACAACGCGTCCATCCGTCGAATTCCCT
Source organism: Capra hircus (assembly GCF_001704415.2). Taxonomy (NCBI): domain Eukaryota; kingdom Metazoa; phylum Chordata; class Mammalia; order Artiodactyla; family Bovidae; genus Capra; species Capra hircus. The sequence goes on from NW_017204894.1 coordinate 1,520, forward strand.
GGATCCAGCGGGGCTGGACCCCGGCAGACTGAGATATCAGGGGGACTCTTGAATGGTGGCACGACCCTGGAGTTCCTCCGCCTTTCCTGTGGAGAGCGCCTCCTCATGAGATGCGACGGAAACCGGGAATTCTTTCCCGAACATGCAGGGAAAGGATACCTGACCTCGAGGTATGAGGCGGAAACGGGCTCCTCTGGATGTGGGCGGGATTCTCGTGCTTCTCTCGAGTGGAGTCAGGTATGTCGGGGAACTTCTTGAGTTGCAGCAAGGGTGTGAAGGACCCTTTGGAAGTTCCAGATGTTAGGTATGGTTAGCCTCGAGACGCCTCAGAGGAAAAGGGCCTCATCTGCCTGGAGGGGAGAACCTCCTGGATTTTCTCGAGTTGCGGCAGGTGCTCTTGACTTACTACGGGGACCTCAGGGACCCGCTCTGGTGGCCTCAGGAAAGGCCAGTCCCATGCAAGTTGCTCGGGGGCCTCTCGGGATTCCTCTCCCGTCGATGCCGGGGCCTAAGACCCTGTGTGGAGTCGGTGCCGGAACCTGAGGTTTCCTCTTCAGTGCTGACATGGATCTTGGGGTACTTCTGGAGACTCCCAGGGGAGTTAGTCGTCGTCTTGTGTGGGGGCATGAACGTGCGCTTTCCTCCCGAGCTGTAGCAGCAGTGCAACGCTTCCTTCGCGTGGATCAAGGGATCTGTGGGTTTCCCTCGAGGCTTTCCCAAGGCTTTCCCACAGGGCTGTCCCACGTGCCATCATGGTGTGAGTCGATCCTCGGCTAGAAATTCGAGGCAGTGCAGGGAAATCAGGTTTCCCTGAAATGGACTGAGACATCTGGGGACTCTGGGAATGGTGGCACGACCCTGGAGTTCCTCTCGCCTTTCCTGTGGAGAGCGCCTCCTCTTGAGATGCGACAGGAACGCCGGGAATTCTTTCCCGACCACGCAGGGAAAGGATACCCTCCTCTCGAGCTAGGAGGCGGAAACGGGGCTCCTCTGGATGTGGCGGGACTCTCTTGCTTACTCTCGAGTAGAGACGGGAATATTGGGGACTTCTTGAGTTGCAGCAAGGGTGTGAAGGACCCTTTGGAAGTTCCAGAGGTTAGGTGTGATTAGCCTCGAGACGCCTCAGCGGAAATGGGCCTCATCTCGCTTGGAGGGACAACCTCCTGGATTGTTTTAGTTGCGGCAGGTGCTCTCGTCTTACCACGGGGACATCAGCGACCCACTCTGGTGGCCTCAGGAAAGGCCAGGCCCCATGCGAGTTGCTCGGGGGCCTCTCGAGATTCCTCTCCGTCGATGCCGGGCCTAAGATCTTGTGTGCCAGAACCTGAGGATTCCTCTCCAGTGTTGACATGGATCTTGGGGTACTTCTAAGTCCTCCCAGGGAGTTAGTCGTCGTCTTGAGTGGGGGCATGCACGTGTGCCTTTCCTCCCGATCTGTAGCAGCAGTGTCACGCTTCTCTTCGCGTGGATCCAAGGGATCTGTGGCTTTGCCTCGTGGTTTTCCCACGAGGCTTTCCCACGAGGCTTTCCCACAGGGCTGTCCCACGGCCACCGTGGTGTGAGTCGATCCTCGGCTTGAAAAGTCGAGGCAGTTCAGGGAAAACAGGTTTCCCTGGAATGGACTGAGACATCTGGGGGACTCTGGGAATGGTGGCACGACCCTGGAGTTCCTCTAGCCTTTCCAGTGAGAGCGCCTCCTCTTGAGATGCGACGGGAAGGCCGGGAATTCTTTCCCGACCACGCAGGGAAAGGATCCAACCTCTCGAGCTATGCGGCCGGAAACGGGGCTCCTCTGGATGTGGGCAGGACTCTCGTGCTTCCACTCTAGTGGAGACGGGTATTTCAGGGAACTTCTTGAGTTGCAGCAAGCGTGTGGAAGGACCCTTTGGAAGTTCCAGAGTTAGGTGTGATTAGCCTCGAGACGCCTCAGTGGGAAATGGGCCTCATCTCGCCTGGAGGGCAGAACGTCCTGGATTTTCTCGAGTTGCGGCAGGTGCTCTCGACTTACGATGGGCCCCTTAGGGACCGGCTCTGGTGGCCTCAGGAAAGGCCAGTCCCCATGCGAGTTGCTCGGGAGCCTCTCGGGATTCCTCTCCCGTCGATGCCGGGGCCTAAGACCTTGTGTGGAGTCGGTGCCGGAACCTGAGGATTCCTCTCCCAGTGCTGACATGGATCTTGGGTTACTTCTGGAGTCTCCCCAGGGGAGTCAGTCCTCGTCTCGAGAGGGGGCATGCACATGCGCTTTCCAACCGAGCGCAGCAGCAGTGTCAGGCTTCCATTCGCGTGAATCAAGGGATCTGTGGCTTTCCCTCGAGGCTTTCCCACGAGGCTTTCCCACAGGGCTGTCCCACGTGCCACCGTGGTGTGAGTCGATCCTCGGCTTGAAAGTCAAGGCAGTTCAGGGAAAACAGGTTTCCCTGGAATGGACTGAGACATCTGGGGGACTCTGGGAATGGTGGGACGACCCTGGAGTTCCTGTCAATTTCCTGTGGAGAGCGCCTCCTCTTGAGATGCGACGGGAACACCGGGGAATTCTTTCCCGACCACGCAGGGAAAGAATCCCTCCTTTCGAGCTAGGAGGCGGAAACGGGGCTCCTCTGGATGTTGGCGCGGACTCTCGTCCTTCCTCTCGAGTGGAGATGGGCATGTCAGGGAACTTTTTGAGTTGCAGCAAGGGTTGTAAAGACCCTTTGGAAGTTCCAGAGGTTAGGTGTGATTAGCCTCGAGTCGCCTCAGCGGAAATGGGCCTCATCTCGCCTGGAGGGAACAACCTCCTGGACTTTCTCGAGTTGAGGCGGGTGCTCTTGACTTATGTCTGGGATCACAGGGACCCGAAATGGTGGCCTCAGGTAAGGCCAGTCCCCATGCCAGTTGCTCGGGAGCCTCTCGGGATTTCTCTCCCATCGATGCCGGGGGCCTAAGACCTGGTGTGGAGTCTTGTGCGGGAACCTGAGTATTCCTCTCAGTGCTGACATGGATCTTGGGGTTCTTTGGAGTCTCCCCAGGGGAGTCAGACCGCACGTCGAGTGGGGGCATGCTCGTGCGCTTTCCTCCCGAGCTGTAGCAGCAGTGTCATGCTTCCCTTCGCGTGGATCAAGGGATCTGTGGCTTTCCCTCGAGGCTTTCCCACCAGGCTTTCCCACAGGGCTGTCCCACGTGCCACCGTGGTGTGAGTCGATCCTCGGCTTGAAGGTCAAGGCAGTGCAGGGAAAACAGGTTTCCCTGAAATGGACTGAGACATCTGGGGGACTCCTGGAATAGTGGCACGACCCTGGAGTTCCTCTCGCCTTTTCTGTGGAGAGCGCCTCTCTTGAGATGCGACCGGAATGCCGGGAATTTTCCGACCTCGCAGGGAAATGATCCCTCCTGGGTATGAGGCGGAAACGGGGCTCCTTTGGATGTGGGCGGGACTCTCGTGCTTGCTCTCGAGTGGAGACGGGTGTGTCGGGGAAATTCTTAAGTTGCAGCAAGGGTGTGAGGACCCTTTGGAATCTCCAGAGGTTTGGTGTGATTAGCCTCGAGACGCCTCAGCAGAAATGGCCCTCATCTCGCCTGGAGGGAGAACCTCCTGGATTTTTCTCGAGTTGCGGCAGGTTTCTCGACTCACGACGGGGACATCAGGGACCTGCTCTGGTGGCCTCAGGAAAGGATAGTCCCATGGGAGTTGCTCGGGGCCTCTCGGGATTCCTCCCCGTCGATGCCGGGGCCTAAGACCTTGTGTGATGTGGGTGGGGAACTTGAGGATTCCTCTCAGTGCTGACATGGATCTTGGGGTACTTCTGGAGTCTTCCCAGGGGAGTCAGTCCTCGTCTCGAGTGGGACATGCACGTGCGCTTCCTCCTGAGCTGCAGCAGCAGTGTCACGCTTCCTTCGGCCTGGATCAAGGGATCTGTGGCTTTCCCTCGAGGCTTTCCCACGAGGCTTTCCACGAGGCTTTCCCATGAGGCTTTCCCACAGGGCTTC
>NW_017204895.1:0-5482 GCF_001704415.2 Capra hircus
TGGATCTTGGGTACTTGGAGTCTCCCCAGGGGAGTCAGTCCTTGTCTCGAGTGGGGGCATGCACGTGCGCTTTCCTCCCGAGCTGCAGCAGCACTGTCATGGATTCCCTTCGCGGGATCAAGGGATCTGTGGCTTTCCCTCGAGGCTTTCCCAAAGAGCTGTCCCACGTGCCACCGTGGTGGTGTGAGTGGATCCTCGACCTAAAAGTCGAGGCAGTGTAGGGAAACAGGTTACCTGGAATGGACTGAGACATCTGGGGGACTCTGGAATGGTGGCACGACCCTGGAGTTCCTCTCGCCTTTCCTGTGGAGACCGCCTCCTCTTGAGATGTGACGGGATCGCCGGGAATTCTTTCCCAACCATGCAGGAAAGGATCCCTCCTCTCGAGCTAGGTGGCGGAAACGGGGTTCCTCTAGATGTGGCGGGACTCTCGTGCTTCCTTTCGAGTGGAGACGGTTATGTCTGCGAACTTCTTTAGTTTTAGCAAGTGTGTGAAGGACCCTTTGGAAGTTCCAGAGGTTGGGTGTGATTAGCCTCGAGACGCCTCAGCGAAATGGCCTCATCTCGCCTGGAAGGGAGAACCTCCTGGATTTTCTCGAGTTGCGGCAGGTGCTCTTAACTTACGACGGGGACATCAGGAACCCGCTCTGGTGGCATCAGGAAAGGCAGGTCCACATACGAGTTGCTCGGGGGCCTCTCGGGATTCCTCTCCCCTGATGCCAGGGCCTAAGACCTTGTGTGGAGTCGGTGCCGGAATCTGAGGATTCCTCTCCAGGGCTGACATGGATCTTGGGTACTTCTGGAGTCTCCCCCAGTGGAGTCAGTCCTCGTCTCGAGTGGGGGCGATGCACGTGCGCTTTCCTCCCGAGCTGTATTAGCAGTGTCAAGCTTCCCTTCGCGTGGATCAAGGGATCTGTGGCTTTCCCTCAAGGCTTTCCACAAGGCTTTCCCACGAGTCTTCCCCAAAGGGCTGTCCCACGTGCCACCGTGGTGTGAGTTGATCTCGGCTTGAAAGTCGAAGCAGTGCAGGGAAAACAGGTTTCCCTGGAATAAACTGAGAATTCTGGGGGACTCTGGGAATGGGGCCTGATCCTGGAGTTCCTCTCGCCTTCCTCTGGAGAGCGCCTCCTCTTGAGATGCGACGGGAACGCTAGGAATTCTTTCCCGACCACACAGGGAAAGGATCCCTCCTCTCGAGCTTGGAGGCGGAAACGGGGCTCCTCTGGATGTGGGCGGGACTCTCGTGCTTCCCCTTGAGTGGAGACGGTATGTCAGGGAACTTCTTGAGTTGCAGCAAGGCTGTGAAGGACCCTTTGGAAGTTCCAGAGGTTAGGTGTGATTTGCTTCGAGTCGCCTCAGCGGAACTGGGCCTCATCTCACCTGGAGGGGACAACCTGCTGGATTTGTCGACTTGCGGCAGGTGCTCTCCAGTTACGACGGGGACCACAGGAACCCCCTCTGGAGGCCTCAGGAAAGGCCAGTCCTCATGCGAGATGCCCGGGAGCCTTTCGGGATTTCTCTCCGTCGATTCCGGGGCCTAAGACCTTGTGCGGAGTCGGTGCCGTGCCGGAATCTGAGGATTCCTCTCCAGTGCTGACATGGATCTTGGGTACTTCTGGAGTCTCCCCAGGGGAGTGTGTCCTCGTCCCCGAGTGGGGGAATGGACGTGCGCTTTCCTTCCGAGCTGTAGCAGCAGTGTCACTCTAGACTTCGCGTAGATCAAGGGATCTGTGGCTTTCCCAGGCTTTCCCTCGAGGCTTTCCCCGAGGCGAAACTTTCCCACAGGGCTTTCCCACGTGCCACCGTGGTGTGAGTCGATACTCGGCTTGAAAGTCGAGGCAGTGCATGCAAAACAGGTTTCCCTGGAATGGATGAGACATCTGGGGGACTCTGGGAATGGTGGCACCACCCTGGAGATCCTTCGCCTTTCCTGTGGAGAGCGCCTCCTCTTGAGATGCGACTGGAACGCCGGGAATTCTTTCCCGACCACAGAGGGAAAGGCCCCCTCTTGAGCTATGAGGCGGAAACGGGTCTCCTCTGTATGTGGAGGGACTCTCGTGCTTTCTCTCGAGTGGAGACGGGTATGTTGGCGAACTTCTTGAGTTGCAGATAATGGTGCCGAAGGACCCTTTGGAAGTTCCAGAGGTTAGGTGTGATTAGCCTCCAGACGCCTCAGCAGAAATGGGCCTCATCTCGCCTGGAGGGGAGAACCTCCTGGATTTTCTCGAGTTGCGGCAGGTGCTCTCGACTTACGATGGGGACCTCAGGGACCCGCTCTGGTGGCCTCAGGAAAGGCCAGTCCCCATGCGAGTTGCTCGGGGGCCTCTCGGGATTTCTCTCCAGTCGAAGCCTGGGCCTAAGACCTTGTGTGGAGTCGGTGCCTGAACCTGAGGATTCCTCTCCAGTGCTGACATGGATCTTGGGGTACTTCTGGAGTCTCCCCAGGGGAGTCAGTCCTCGTCTCGAGAGGGGCATGCATGTGCGCTTTCCTCACGAGCTGTAGCAGCTCTGTCATGCTTCGCTTCGCATGGATCAAGGGATCTGTGGCTTTCCCTCGAGGCTTTCCCTCGAGGCTTTCCCACGAGGCTTTCCCACGAGGCTTTCCCCACAGGGCTGTCCCACGTTCCACCGTGGTGTGAGTCGATCCTCGCTTGAACGTCTAGGCAGTGCAGGGAAAACAGGTTTCCCTGGAATGGACTGAGACATCTGGGGACACTGGGAATGGTGGCATGACCCTTGATTCCCTTTCGCCTTTCATGTGGAGGGCGCCTCCTCTTGAGATGCCACGGGAACGCCAGGAATTCTTTCCCGACCCTGCAGGGAAAGGATCCCTCTCTCGAGCTAGGAGGCGGTAACGGGGCTCCTCTGGATGTGGGCGGGACGCTCGTGCTTCCTCTCGAGTGGAGAAGGGTATGTCCGGGAACTTCTTGAGTTGCAGGAAGGGTGTGAAGGACCCCTTGTAAGTTCCAGAGGTTAGGTGTGATTAGCCTCGAGACCCCTCAGGTGAAATGGGCCTCATCTCGCCAGGAGAGGAGAACCTCCTGGATTTTCTCGAGTTGCAGCAGGTGCTCTCGACTTACGACGGGGATATCAGGGACCCGCTCTTGTGGCCTCACGAAAGGCCAGTCCCCATGCGAGTTGCTCATGGGCCTCTCAGGATTCCTCTCCCGTCGATGCCGGGACCTAAGATCTTGTGTGGAGTCTGTGCCAAAACCTGAGGATTCCTCTCCATTGCTGACATGTATCTTGGGGTACTTCTGGAGTCTCCCCAGGGGAGTCAGTCCTCGTCTCGAGTGGCGGCATGCACGTGCGCTTTCCTCCCGAGCTGTAGCAGCACTGTCACGCTTCCCTTCACGTGGATCAAGGGATCTGTGGCTTTCCCTCGAGACTTTCCCTCGAGCTTTCCCACGAGGCTTTCCCACGAGGCTGTCCCACGTGCCACCGTGGTGTGAGTCGATCCTCGGTTTGAAAGTCCAGGCAGTGCAGGGAAAACAGGTTTCCCTGGAATGGACTGAGACATCTGGGGACTCTGGGAATGGTGGCACGACCCTTGATTCCCTCTCGCCTTTCATGTGGAGAGCGCTGCCTCTTGAGATGCCACGGGAACGCCAGGAATTCTTTCCCTACCCTGCAGGGAAAGGATCCCTCCTCTCGAGCCAAGAGGCGGTAACGGGGCTCCTCTGGATGTGGGCGGACGCTCGTGCTTCCTCTCGAGTGGAGACGGGTATGTCCGGGAACTTCTTGAGTTGCAGGAAGGGTGTGAAGGACCCTTTGTAAGTTCCAGAGGTTAGGTGTGATTAGCCTTGAGACACCTCAGCGGAAATGGGCCTCATCTCGCCTGGAAGGGAGAACCTCCTGGAGTTTCTCAAGTTGTGGCAGGTGCTCTGGACTTAGGACGGGAACACAAGGACCCGCTCTGGTGGCCTCAGGAAAGGCCAGTACCCATGCGAGTTGCTCGGGGCCTCTCGGGATTCCTCTCCCGTCGATACCGGGGCCTAAGACCTTGTGTAGAGTCGGTGCCGGAACCTGAGGATTCCTCTCCAGTGCTGACATGGATCTTGGGGTACTTCTGGAGTCTCCCCAGGGGAGTCAGTCCTCGTCCCGAGTGGGGGCATGCACGTGCGCTTTCCTCCCGAGCTGTAGCAGCAGTGTCACGCTTCCCTTCGTGTGGATGAAGGGATCTGTGGCTTTCCCTCTGGGCTTTCCCACGAGGCTTTCCCACAGGGCTGTCCCACGTGCCACCGTGGTGTGAGTCGATCCTCGGCTTGAACGTCCAGGCAGTGCAGGGAAAACAGGTTTCCCTGGAATGGACTGAGACATCTGGGGGACTCTGGGAATGGTGGCACGACCCTGGAATTCCTCTTGCCTGTCCCGTGAGAGCGCCTCCTCTTGAGATGCGACGGGAACGCCGGAATACTTTCCCGAACACGCAGGGAAAGGATCCCTGCACTTGAGCTAGGAGGCGGAAACGGGGCCCTGGATGGGGCGGGACTCTCGTGCTTCCTCTCGAGTGGAGACGGGTAAGTTGGGGGAACTTCTTGAGTTGCAGCAAGGGTGTGAAGGACCCTTTGGAAGTTCGAGAGGTTAGGTGTGATTAGCCTCGAGACGCCTAGGCTGAAATGGGCCTCATCTCACCTGGAGAGCAGAACCTCCAGGATTCTCTTGAGTTGGACAGGTGCTCTCTCGACTTATGACGGGGACCTCAGGGACCTGCTCTGGTGGCCACAGGAAAGGCCAGTCCCCATGCGAGTTGCTCGGGGGCCTCTCGGGATTCTCTCCCGTCGATGCAGTACCTAAGACCTTGTGCGGAGACGGTGCCGCAACCTAAGGATTCCTCTCCAGTGCTGACATGGACCTTGGGGTACTCTCTGGAGTCTCCCCATGGGAGTCAGTCCTTGTCTCGAGTGGGGGCATGCACGTGCGATTCCTCCTAAGCTGTATCAGCAGTGTCCCGCTTCCTTCGCGTGGATCAAGGGATCAGTGGCCTTCCCTCGAGGCTTTCCACGAGGCTTTCCCACGAAGCTTCCAACAGGGTTGTCCCACGTGCCACCGTGGTGTGAGTCGATCCTCGGCTGAAAGTCGAGGCAGTGCAGGGAAAAACAGGTTTCCCTGGAATGGACTGAGACATCAGGGCGGACTCTGGGAATGGTGGCACGACCCTGGAGTTCATCTCGCTTTCCTGTGGAGAGCGCCTCTTCTTGAGATGCGCAACGGAAGCCTGGAATTCTTTCCACGCAGGGGAAGGTCACTCCTCTCGATCTAGGAGGGAAACGGGCTCCCCCTGGGATGTGGTCGGAGACTCTCGTGCTTCCTCTCGAGTGGAGACGGGTATGTCGGGGAACTTCTTGAGTTGCAGCAAGGGTGTGAAGGACCCTTTGGAAGTTCCAGAGTTAGGTGTGATTAGCCTCAAGACGCCTCAGCGAAATGGGCCTCATCTCGCCTGACGGGGAGAACCTCCCTGGATTTTCTCGAGTTGCGCGGC
>NW_017204896.1:0-5481 GCF_001704415.2 Capra hircus
CCTGAGGATTCCTCTCCAGTGCGGACATGGATCTTCGGGGACTTCTGTTGTCTCCCCAGAGGCGTAAGTCTCGTCTCGAGTGGGGCATGCACGTGCGCTTTCCTCCCGAGGTGTAGCAGCAGTGTCACGCTTCCCTTTTCGTGGATCAAGGGATCTGTGGCTTTCCCTCTAGACTTTCCCATGAGGCTTTCCCACGAGGCTTTCCATAGGGCTTTCCCACGTGCCACGGTGATGTGAGTCGATCCTCGCCTTGAAAGTCGAGGCAGTGCAGGGAAACCAGGTTCCCTGGAATGGACTGAGACATCTGGGGGACTCTGGCAATGGTGGCACGAACATGGAGTTCCTCTCGCTTTCCTCTGGAGAGCGCCTCCTCTTTGAGATGTGACGGGAACACCGCGAATTCTTTCCCCATCACGCAGGGAAAGGATCAAACCTCTCGAGCTAGGAGGCGGAAACGTGGCTCCTCTTAATGTGTGCGGCACTTTACTGCTTCCTCTCGAGTGGAGACGGGTATGTCGGGGAACTTCTTGAGTTGCAGCAAGGGTGTGAAGGACCCTTTGGAAGTTCCAGAGGTAAGGTGTGATTAGCCTCGAGATACCTCAGCGGAAATGGGCCTCATGTCGCCTGGAGGGGAGAACCTCCTGGATTTTCTCGAGTTGCGGCAGGTGCTCTCGTCTTACGACGGGGACCTCAGGGACCCACTCTGGTGGCCTCAGGAAAGGCCAGTCCCCATGCGAGTTGCTCGGGGCCTCTCGGGATTCCTCTCCCGTCGATGCCGGGGCCTAAGACCTTGTGTGGAGTCAGTGCCGGAACCTGAGGATTCCTCACCAGTGCCGACATGGATCTTCGGGGACTTCTGGAGTCTCCCCAGAGGCGTAAGTCCTCGTCTCGAGTGGGGGCATGCACGTGTGCTTTTCTCCCGAGCTGTAGCAGCAGTGTCACGCTTCCCTTTTCGTGGATCAAGGGATCTGTGGCTTTCCCTCTAGACTTTCCCATGAGGCTTTCCCACGAGGCTTTCCCACAGGGCTTTCCCACGTGACACGGTGGTGTGAGTCGATCCTCGCTTAAAATCGAGGCAGTGAAGGGAAAACAGTTTTCCCTGGAATGGACTGAGACATCTGGGGGACTCAGGGAATGGTGGCACAACCCTGGAGTTCCTCTCGCCTTTCCTGTGGAGAGCGCCTCCTCTTGAGATGCGACGGGAACGCCGGGAATTCTTTCCTGACCACGCAGAGAAAGTATCCCTCCTCTCGAGCTAGCAGGCGGAAACGGGGCCACACTGGATATGGGCGGGACTCTCGGATTCCTATTGAGTGGGGACGGGTATGTCGGGGAACTTCTTGAGTTGCAGCAAGGGTGTGAAGGACCTTTGGATGTTCCAGAGGTTATGTGTGATTAGCCTCGACACGCCTCAGCAGAAATGGGCCTCATCTCGCCTGCAGGGGAGAACCTCCTGGATTTTCTCGAGTTGCGGCTGGTGCTCTCGACTTACGACGGGGACCTCAGGGATCCGCTCTGGTGGCCTCAGGAAAGGCCAGTCCCCATGCGAGTTGCTCGGGGCCTCTCGGTTTCCTCTCTCCGTCGATGCCGGGGCCTAAGACCTTGTGTGGACTCAGTGCCAGAACCTGAGAATTCCTCTCCAGTGCCGACATGGATCTTGGGATACTTCTGGATTCTCCCCAGGGCAGTCAGTCCTCGTCTCGAGTGGGGGCATGCACGTGCGCTTTCCTCCCGAGCTGTAGCAGCAGTGTCGCGCTTCCCTTCGCGTGGATCAAGGGATCTGTGTCTTTCCCTCGATGCTTTCCCACGAGGCTTTCCCACAGGGCTGTCCCACGTGTCACCGTGGTGTGAGTGGATCCTCGGATTGAAAGTCGAGGCAGTGCAGGGAAAACAGGTTTCCCTGGAATGGACTGAGACATCCAGGGGACTTTGGGAATGGGGCTTGAGACTGGAGTTCCTCTCGCCTTTCCTGTGGAGAGCGCCTACACTTGAGATGAGACGGGAACGCTAGGAATACTTTCCCGACCTCGCAGGGAAAGGATACCTCCTCTCGAGCTAGCAGGCGGAATCGGGGCCACTCTGGATATGGGCGGGACCCTTGGGATCCTCTTGAGTGGAGACGGGTATGTCTGGGAACTTCTTGAGTTGCAGCAAGGGTGTGAAGGACCCTTTGGAAGTTCCAGAGTTTAAGTGTGATTACACCCATGTTGCCTCAGAGGAAATGGGCCTCATCTCGCCTGGATTGGAGAACCTCCTGGATTTTTCTCGAGTTGCGTCAGGTGCTCTCGACTTACGATGGGGACCTCAGGGACCCGCTCTGGTGGCCTCAGGAAAGGCCAGTCCCCATGCGAATTGCTCTGGGGCCTCTCGGGATTCCTCTCCCGTAGATTCCGGGGTCTAAGACCTTGTGTGGAGTCGGTGCCGGAACCTGAGCATTCCTCTCCAGTGCTGACATGGATCTTGGGGTACTTCTGAAGTCTCCCCAGGGGAGTCAGTCCTCATCTCGAGTGGGGCTATGCACTTGCGCTTTCCTCTCGAGCTGTAGCAGCAGTGTCACGCTTCCTTCACGTAGATCAAGGGATCTGTGTCTTTCCCTCGAGGCTTTCCCACGAGGCTTTCCCACAGGGATGTCCCACGTGCCACCGTTGTGTGAGTCGATCCTCGGCTTGAAAGTCGAGGCAGTGCAGGGAAACAGGTTTCCCTGGAATGGACTGAGACATCTGGGGGACTTTGGGAATATGGCACGACCCTGGAGTTCCTCTCGCCTTTCCTATGGAGAGCGCCTCCATTTGAGATGCGACGGGAACGCCGGGAATTCTTTCCCGACCACGCAGGTATAGGATCCTCCTCTCGAGCTAGGAGGAGTAAACGGGGCTCCTCTGGATGTGCGGGGAACTCTCGTGCTTCCTCTCGAGTAGAAACGGGTAAGTCGGGGAACTTCTTGAGTTGCAGCAAGGGTGTGAAGGACCCTTTGGAAGTTCCAGAGGTAAGGTGTGATTAGCCTTGAGATACCTCAGCGGAAATGGGCCTCATGTCGCCTGGAGGGGAGAACCTCCTGGATTTTCTCGAGTTGCGGCAGGTGCTCTCGACTTACAACGGGGACCTCAGGGACCACTCTGGTGGCCTCAGGAAAGGCCAGTCCCCATGCGAGTTGCTCGGGGGCCTCTCGGGATTCCTCTCCCGTCGATGCAGGGGCCTAAGACCTTGTGTGGAGTCAGTGCCGGAACCTGAGGATTTCTCTCCAGTGCCGACATGGATCTTCGGGGACTTCTGTTGTCTCCCCAGAGGCGTAAGTCCTTGTCTCGAGTGGGGGCATGCACGTGCGCTTTCCTCCCGAGCTGTAGCAGCAGTGTCACGCTTCCCTTTTCGTGGATCAAGGGATCTGTGGCTTTCCTCTAGACTTTCCCATGAGGCTTTCCCACGAGGCTTTCCCACAGGGCTTTCCCACGTGCCACGGTGGTGTGAGTCGATCCTCGGCTTGAAAGTCGAGGCAGTGCAGGGAAACCAGGTTTCCCTGGAATGGACTGAGACATCTGGGGGACTCTGGCAATGGTGGCACGAACATGGAGTTCCTCTCGCTTTTCCTCTGGAGAGCGCCTCCTCTTGAGATGCGACGGGAACGCCGGGAATTCTTTCCTGACCACGCAGAGAAAGTATCCCTCCTCTTGAGCTAGCAGACGGAAACGGGGCCACACTGGATATGGGCGGGACTCTCGGATTCCTCTTGAGTGGAGACGGGTATGTCGGGGAACTTCTTGAGTTGCAGCAAGGGTGTGAAGGACCTTTGGATGTTCCAGAGGTTATGTGTGATTAGCCTCGACACGCCTCAGCAGAAATGGGCCTCATCTCGCCTGGAGGGGAGAACCTCCTGGATTTTCTCGAGTTGCGGCAGGTGCTCTCGACTTACGACGGGACCTCAGGGATCCGCTCTGGTGGCCTCAGGAAAGGCCAGTCCCCTTGCGAGTTGCTCGGGGCCTCTCGGGATTCCTCTCCCGTCGATGCCGGGGCCTAAGACCTTGTGTGGAATCGGTGCCGGAACCTGAGGATTCTTCTCCACTGCCGACATGGTCTGGGGTACTTCTGGAATCTACCCAGGGCAGTCAGTCCTCGTCTCGAGTGGGGGCATGCACGTGCGCTTTCCTCCCGAGCTGTAGCAGCAGTGTCACGCTTCCCTTCGCGTGGATCAAGGGATCTGTGGCTTTCCCTCGAGGCTTTCCCACGAGGCTTTCACAAAGGGCTGTTCCACGTGCCACCGTGCAGTGAGTCGATGCTCGGCTTGAAAGTCGAGGTAGTGTAGGGAAAACAGGTTTCCCTGGAATGGACTGAGACATCTGGGGGGACTCTGGGAATGGTGGCAAGACCCTGGAGTTCCTCTCGCCTTTCCTGTGGTTTCGCCTCCTCTTGAGATGCGAGGGGAACGCCGGGAATTCTTTCCGGATAATGCAGGGAAAGGATCCTTCCTCTCGAGCTATGAGGCGGAAACGGGCTCCTCTGGATGTGGGCAAGACTCTCGTGCTTCCTCTCGAGTGGAGAGGGGTATTTCGGGGAACTTCTTGAGTGCAGCTAGGGTTTGAAGGCCCCTTTGTTAGTTCCAGACGCTTGTTGATTAGCCTCGAGACGCCTCATCGGATATGGGCCACATCTCGCCTGGAGGGGAGAACCTCCTGGATTTTCTCGAGTTGCAGCTGGAGGTCTCGACTTACGACTTGGACCGCAGAGACACGCTCTGGTGGCCTCATGAAAGGCCAGTCCCCATGCAAGTTGCTCTTGGGCTTCTCGGGATTCCTCTCCCGCGATGCCGGGGCCTAAGACCTTGTGTGGAGTTAGTGCCGGAACCTGAGGATTCCTCTCCAGTGCCTACATGGATCTTCGGGGACTTCTGGAGTCTCCCAGGGGCGTCAGACCTCGGCTCGAGTGGGGCATCCACGAGCGCTTTCCTCCCGAGCTGTAGCAGCAGTGTCACGCTTCCCCTTCCCATGGATCAAGGGATCTGTGGTTATCACTCGAGGCTTTGCCAAGAGGGTTTCCCACGAGGCTTTCCCACAGGGCTGTCCCACGTGCCACCGTGGTGTGAGTCGATCCTCGGCTTGAAATTCGAGGCAGTACAGGAAAACAGGTATCCCTGGAACGAACTGAGACATCTGGGGGACTCTGGGAATGGTGGCACGACCCTGAAGTTCCTCTCCCCTTTCCTGTGGAGAGCGCCTCCTATTAAAATGCGACGGGAACGCCGGGAATTCTTTCCCGACCACGCAGGGAAAGGATCCCTCCCTCTCGAGCTAGGAGGCGGAAACGGGGCTCCTCTGGATGAAATGCGGGACTCTCGTGATTCCTCTCGAGTGGAGACCGGTTATGTTGGGGAACTTCTTGAGTTGCAGCAAGGGTGTGAAGGACCCTTTGGAAGTTCCAGAGGTTAGGTGTGATTAGCCTCGAGACGCCTCAGCGGAAACGGGCCTCATCTCGCATGGAGGGGAGACCCCT
>NW_017204897.1:0-5480 GCF_001704415.2 Capra hircus
AGTCAGTCCTCGTCTCGAGTGGGGCATGCAAGTGCGATTTCCTCTCAGCTGTAGCAGCAGTGTCTCGCTTCTTCGCCGTGGATCAAGGGATCTGTCGCTTTCCCTCGAGGCTTGCCAGGAGGCTTTCCCACAGGGCTGTCCACGTGCCACCGTGGTGTGAGTCGATCCTCTCTTGAAAAGTCGAGGCAGTGCAGGGAAAACAGGATTCCCTGGAATGGACTGATACATCTGGGGGACTCTGGGAATGGTGCACGACCCTGGAGTTCCTCTCGCCTTTCCTGTGGAGAGCACCTCCACTTGAGATGCGACGGGAACGCCGGGAATTCTTTCCCGACCACGCAGGGAAAGGATCCCTCCTCTCGAGCTAGGAGGTGGAACGGGGCTCCTCTGGAAGTGGGCGGGACTCTCGTGCTTCCTCTCGAGTGGAGACGGGTATGTCGGGGAACTTCTTGAGCTGCAGCAAGGGTGTGAATGACCCTATGGAAAGTTCCAGAGTTTAGGTGTGATTAGCCTCCAGACTCCTCAGCGGAAATTGGCCTCATCTCGCCTGGAGTGGAGAACCTCCTGGATGTTCTCCAGTTGCGGCAGGTGCTCACGACCTACGACGAGGACCTCAGGGACATGCACTGGTTTCCTCATGAAAGGCCAGTCCCCATACGAGTTGCTCGGGGGCCTCTCGGGGGCCTCTCGGGTTTCCTCTACCGTCGATGCCGGGGCCTAAGACCTTGTGTGGAGTCGGTTCCGGAACCTGAGGATTCCTCTCCAGTGCTGACATGGATCTTGGGGTACTTCTGGAGTCTCCCCAGGGGAATCAGTCCTCGTCTCGAGTGGGGCATGCACGTGCGCTTTCCTCCCTAGCTGTAGCAGCAGTGTTGCGCTTTCCTTCGCGTGGATCAAGGGATCAGTGGCTTTCCCTCGAGGCTTTCCCGAGGCTTTCCCGAGGCTTTCCCACAGGCTGTCCCACGTGCCACCGTGGTGTGAGTCAATCCTCGGCTTGAAAGTCGAGACAATGCAGGGAAAACAGGTATCCCTGGAATGAACTGACACATCTGGGGGACTCTGGGAATGGTGGCACGACCCTGGAGTTCCGCTCGCCTTTCCTGTGGAGAGCGCCTCCTCTTGAGTTGGGACAGGAAAGCCGGGAATTCTTTCCCGACCACGCAGGGAAAGGATCCCTCCTCTCGAGCTAGGAGGCGGAAATGGGGCTCCTCTAGATGTGGGCGGGACTCTCGTGCTTCCTCTCGAGTGGAGACGCGTATGTCGGGGAACTTCTTGAGTTGCAGGAAGGGTGTGAAGGACCCTTTGGAAGTTCCAGAGGTTAGGTGTGATTAGCCTCGAGACGCCTCAGCGGAAATGGGCCTCATCTCGCCTGGAGGGGAGAACCTCCTGGATTTTCTCGAGTTGCGGCAGGTGCTCTCGACTTAGGACGGGGACCCAGGGACCCGCTCTGCTGGCCTCAGGAAAGGCCAGTCCGCATGCAAGTTGCTCGGGGGCCTCTCGGGATTCCTCTCCCGTCGATGCCGGGGCCTAAGACTGCCGTTAGCCAGTGTGAGAAAGCCCGCCCGTGACAAGGTTATGAGGAAGGAAGCTGACATACGCAAGGCGTGCTCAGACTTCAGGGACCACTCTGGAAATTTTTAAGCATGTACGCCGACAAAATCTGCCAGTTTTTGTGCTCTGGCTTTTCACTCTTCTGACCTTTTCTGGAAAAAGTCAATTCAGGGCGTTAGTCTTCTGCATTTGAAAGAGTGTTTCAATCCAAAAACCCTCTGATGGCTTTCTAGCCTGCCTGTAGGACTCGTTCAGCTGCGCTTGTGATTGTTTGAGGCCTCCTGACCGCAGGAGGCACAGGAAGCTTAAAACCTCCTAGGAATGCAGGAGCTTCCGAGGAGTCAAAATCTTTAGAATAGGACTGATTAAAAGTTTCATTTTTTGGGTCAATGCTTGCTGCCAAATTTTCATATCCTTTATTTTTAGATATAGTTGGTATATAGAAAAACAAGTAGTAGACCTGGTATTAGCAACATTAGATCTTTGAGTTAAGTACCTTCTTTGTTATAACCCACTGCACCTTTGTTCTATAGAGGTGTAATTTTAATGCTTTAAGGAGATGCAGATTAAAGAAAAACACTTCAGGGGAAACAAAATTAACATTCATTTAAGGAAGAGAGCCAAAAAGTGTTAACAAGCCTCTTGGCCAGAAGATAACGTAAATCACCTGAGACCTTTTGTATACAAAATGATATACAGAATGAATCTGGGTTGCGAACACTACATAATTTTGTGTTATCCATTGATCTCCATGTTTTATCAAAAGTATAAAAGGCCTTCTGAACAATAAAGGAGGAGGCCAGGGGCCGGGGACCAGTTTCTCAGACCAGCTTCTCGAACTAGTCTCTCAGCCTGGTTTCTTGGGACTCTGGCTCCCCCGTGTCTTTCTCTCTCCTTCTTCTTCTCTACCTTTCCTTCTCTCTGCTCCTTACTATAACTTCAGGCTGAATTTCCACCTGGAGTGCGGAGGCTCGCCAGGTCTACTTACTTGCCCTGGCTATTAAGACCCGCACGAAAGGGAACTTAAGGCGAGGCACCCTTAGATATTCAAGCGGGCGCCGGTGGCCCAACGTAGGTGGTGCAAATTCCTTGTCTGGAAATTTATTGGCCGTCCGCGTAAACCAAGCTATTCAGCCCTCTTCCTCCACTTAATCTTCTTACTACGCTATAGTTTCCTAATCTAATCTTACATTAATAAATAAACAAGTCTTTCCACGCCAACGCCGTCCACCTTCGAATTCCCAGGATCCACCGGGGCTGGACCCCGGCCTAAGACCTTGTGTGGAGTCGGTCGCGGAAGCTGAGGATTCCTCTCCAGTGCTGACATGGATCTTGGGGTACTTCTGGAGTCTCCCCAGGGGAGTCAGTCCTCGTCTCGAGTGGGGGCATGCACGTGCGCTTTCCTCCCGAGCTGTAGCAGCAGTGTCACGCTTCCCTTCGCGTGGATCAAGGGATCTGTGGCTTTCCCACGAGGCTTTCCCACCGAGGCTTTCCCACAGGGCTGTCCCACGTGCCACCGTGGTGAGTCGATCCTCGGCTTGAAAGTCGAGGCAGTGCAGGGAAAACAGGTTTCCCTGGAATGGACTGAGACATCTGGGGGACTCTGGGAATGGTGGCACGACCCTGGAGTTCCTCTCGCCTTTTCCTGTGGAGAGCGCCTCCTCTTGAGATGCGACGGGAACGCCGGGAATTCTTTCCCGACCACGCAGGGAAAGGATCCCTCCTCTCGAGCTAGAGGCGGAAACGGGGCTCCTCTGGATGTGGGCGGACTCTCGTGCTTCCTCTCGAGTGGAGACGGGTATGTCGGGGAACTTCTTGAGTTGCAGCAAGGGTGTGAAGGACCCTTTGGAAGTTCCAGAGTTAGGTGTGATTAGCCTCGAGACGCCTCAGCGAAATGGGCCTCATCTCGCCTGGAGGGGAGAACCTCCTGGATTTTCTCGAGTTGCGGCAGGTGCTCTCGACTTACGACGGGACCTCAGGACCGCTCTGGTGGCCTCAGGAAAGGCCAGTCCCATGCGAGTTGCTCGGGGCCTCTCGGATTCCTCTCCCGTCGATGCCGGGCCTAAGACCTTGTGTGGAGTGCTGCCGGAACCTGAGGATTCCTCTCCAGTGCTGACATGGATCTTGGGGTACTTCTGGAGTCTCCCCAGGGGAGTCAGTCCTCGTCTCGAGTGGGGGCATGCACGTGCGCTTTCCTCCCGAGCTGTAGCAGCAGTGTCACGCTTCCCTTCGCGTGGATCAAGGCATCTGTGATTTCCCTCGAGCTTTCCCACGAGGCTTTCCCACGAGGCTTTCCACAGGCTGTCCCACGTGGCCCGTGGTGTAGTCGATCCTCGCTTGAAGTCGAGAAAGTGCAGGGAAAACAGGTTTCCCTGGAATGGACTGAGACATCTGGGGACTCTGGAATGGTGCACGACCCTGGAGTTCCTCTCGCCTTTCCTGTGGAGAGCGCCTCCTCTTGAGATGCGACGGGAAGCCGGAAATTCTTTTCCCAACCACGCAGGGAAAGATCCCTCTCTCGAGCTAGAGGCGGAAACGGGGCTCCTCTGCATGTGGGCGGGACTCTCGTGCTTCCTCTCGAGTGAGACGGGTATGTCGGGGAACTTCTTGAGTTGCAGCAAGGGTGTGAGGACCTTTGGAAGTTCAGAGGTTAGGTGTGATTAGCCTCGAGACGCCTAGCGGAAATGGGCCTCATCTCGCCTGGAGGGGAGAACCTCCTGGATTTTCTCGAGTTGCGGCAGGTGCTCTCTCGACTTACGACGGGACCTCAGGGACCCGCTCTGGTGGCCTCAGGAAAGGCCAGTCCCCATGCGAGTGTTCGGGGGCCTCTCGGGATTCCTCTCCCGTCGATGTCGGGATAAAACCTTGTGTGGAGTCGGTGCCAGAACCTGAGGATTCCTCTCCAGTGCTGACATGGATCTTGGGGTACTTCTGGAGTCTCCCCAGGGGAGTCAGTTTTCGTCTCGAGTGGGGGGCATGGACGTGCGCTTTCTTCCCCAGCTGTAGCCGCAGTGTCACGCTTCCCTTCCCATGGATCAAGGGATCTGTGGCTTTCCCTCGAGGCTTTCCAACGAGGCTTTCCCACGAGGCTCTCCCACAAGGCTGTCCCACGTGCCACCGTGGTGTGAGTCGATCCTCGCTTGAATGTCGAGGCAGTACAGGGAAAACAGGTTTCCCTGGAATGAACTGAGACATCTGGGGACTCTGGGAATGGTGGCACGACCCTGGAGTTCCTCTCGCCTTTCCTGTGGAGAGCGCCTCTTCTTGAGATGCGACGGGAACGGCGCCGGAATTCTTTCCCGACACGCAGGGAAAGGATCCCTCCTCTCGAGCTGGGAGGCGGAAACGGGGCTTCTCTGGATGAGGGCGGGACTCTCGTGATTCCTCTCGAGTGGAGACGGGTATGTCGGGGAACTTCTTGAGTTGCAGCAAGGGTGTGAAGGACCCTTTGGAAGTTCCAGAGGTTAGGTGTGATTAGCCTCGAGACGCCTCAGCGGAAATGGGCCTCATCTCGCCTGGAGGGGAGAACCTCCTGGATTTTCTCGAGTTGTGGCAGGTGCTCTCAACATATGACGGAGCCTCAGGAACCCGCTCTGGTGGCCTCAGGAAGGCCAGTCCCCATGCGAGTTGCTCGGGGCCTCTCGGGATTCCTCTCCCGTCGATGCCGGGGCCTAAGACCTTGTGTGGAATCGGCTGCCGGAACCTGAGGATTCCTCTCCAGTGCTGACATGGATTTGGGGTACTTCTGGAGTCTCCACAGGGGAGTCAGTCTCGTCTCGAATTGGGGCATTCACGTGCGATTTCTCTCTCGAGCTGTAGCAGCAGTGTCACGCTTCCCTTCCCGTGGATCAAGGGATCTGTGGCTTTCCCTCGAGGCTTGCCCAGAGGCTTTCCCACAGGGCTGTCCCACAGCCACCGTTGTTGTGAGT
>NW_017204898.1:0-5480 GCF_001704415.2 Capra hircus
CAAACTCGAGAAATCCAGGAGGTTCTCCTCTCCAGGCCAGATGAGCCCATTTCCGCTGAGGCGTCTCCAGGCTAATCACAACTAACCTCTGGAACTTCCAAAGGGTCCTTCACACCCTTGCCCGGCAACTCAAGAAGTTCCCGACATACCCGTCTCCCCTCGAGAGGAAGCACGAGAGTCCCCCCACATCCAGAGAGCCCCATTGCCGCCTCCTAGCTCGAGAGGAGGGATCCTTTCCCTGCGTGCTCGGGAAGAATTCCAGGGCGATCCCGTCGCATCTCAAGAGGAGGCACTCTCCACTAGAAAGTTAGAGGAACTCCAGGGTCGTGCCACCATTCCCTGAGTCGCCCAGATGTATCAGTCCATTCCATGGAAACCTGTTTTCCCTGCACAGCCTCGACTTTCAAGCCAAGGATCGACTAACACCACGGTGCATGTAGGACAGCCCTGTGGGAAAGCCTCTTGGGAATGCCTCGTGGGAAAGCCTCGTGGGAAAGCCTCGAGGAAAGCCACAGATCCCTTGATCCACGCGAAGGGAAGCGTGACACTGCTGCTACAGCTCGGAGGAAAGCACACGTGCATGCCCCACTCGAGACGAGGACTGACTCCGCTGGGAGACTCCAGAAGTACCCCGAGATCCATGTCAGCACTGGAGAGGAATCCTGAGGTTCCGGCACCCACTCCACACAAGATCTTAGGCCCGGCATCGACGGGAGAGGAATCCCGAGAGGCCCGCGAGGAACTCGCATGGGGACTGGCCGTTCCTGAGGCCACCAGAGCGGGTCCCTGAGGTCCCGGTCGTAAGTCGAGAGCACCTGCCGCAACTCGAGAAAATCCAGGAGGTTCTCCCCTCAGGCGAGTTGAGGCCCATTTCCGCTGAGGCGTCTCGAGGCTAATCACATCTAACAATTGGAACTTCCAAAGGGTCCTTCACACCCTTGCTGCAACTCAAGAAGTTCCCCGACATACCCGTCTCCACTCGATTGGAAACACGAGAGTCCCACCCACATCCAGAGGAGTACCGTTTCCCCCCATGCTCGAGAGGAGGGATCCTTTCCCTGCGTGGTCGGGAAAGAATTCCCGACGTTCCCGTGCATCTCAAGAGGAGGCTCTCCACAGGAAAGGCGAGAGGAACTCCAGGTCGTGCCACCATTCCCAGAGTCCCCCAGATGTCTCAGTCCATTCCAGGGAAACGTGTTTTCCCTGCACAGCCTCGACTTTCAAGCCGAGGATCGACTAACACCACGGTGGCATGAAGGACAGCCCTGTGGGAAAGCCTCGTGGGAACGCCTCGTCTGAAAGCCTCGTGGGAAAGCCTCGAGGGAAAGCCACAGATCCCTTGATCCACGTGAAGGGAAGCGTGACACTGCTGCTACAGCTCGGGAGGAAAGCGCTCGTGCATGCCCCACTCGAGACGAGGACTGACTCCGCTGGAGAGACTCCAGAAGTACCCCAAGATCCATGTCAGCACTGGAGAGGAATGCTCAGGTTCCGGCACCGAATCCACACTAGATCTTAGGCGCCAGTATCGACGGGAGAGGAATCCCGAGAGGCCCCCGAGCAACTCGCATGGGGACTGGCCTTTCCTGAGGCCACCAGAGCGGGTCCCTGAGGTCTCCGTCGTAAGTCGAGAGCACCTGCGGCAACTCGAGAAAATCCAGGAGGTTCTCCCCTCCAGGCGAGATGAGGCCCATTTCCGCTGAGGCGTCTCGAGGCTAATCACACCTAACCTCTGGAACTTCCAAAGGGTCCTTCACAACCTTGCTGCAACTCAAGAAGTTCCCTGATATACCCGTCTCCACTCGAGAGGAAGCACGAGAGTCCTGCCCACATCCAGAGGAGCTCGGTTTCCGCCTCCTAGCTCGAGAGGAGGGATCCTTTCCCTGCGTGGTCGGGAAAGAATTCCCGGCGTTCCCGTCGCATCTCAAGAGGAGGCGCTCTCCACAGGAAAGGCGAGAGGAACTCCAGGGTCGTGCCACCATTCCCTGAGTCCCCCAGATGTCTCAGTCCATTCCAGGGAAACCTGTTTTCCCTGCACTGCCTCGACTTTTAAGCCGAGGATCGTCTCACACAACGGTGGCACGTGGAACAGCCCTTTGGGAAAGCCTCGTGGGAAAGCTTTGAGCGAAAGCCACAGATCCCTTTATCCACGCGAAGAGAAGCGTGACACTGCTGCTACATATCGGGAGGAAAGCGCACGTGCATGCCCCCACTCGAGACGAGGACTGACTCCCCTGGGGAGACTCCAGAAGTACAGCAAGATCCATGTCAGCACTGGAGAGGAATGCTGAGGTTCCGGCACCGACTCCACACAAGATCTTAGGACCGGCTCGACAGGAGAGGAATCCCGAGAGGCCCCGAGCAACTTGCATGCTGACTGGCCTTTCCTGAAGCCACCAGAGCGGGTCCCTGAGGTCCCCATCGTATGTCGAGAGCACCTGCCGCAACTCGAGAAATCCAGGAGGTTGTCCCCTCCAGGTGAGATGAGGCCCATTTCCGCTGAGGCGTCTCGAGGCTAATCACATCTAACAATTGGAACTTCCAAAGGGTCCTTCACACCCTTGCTGCAACTCAAGAAGTTCCCCGACATACCCGTCTCCACTCGATTGGAAACACGAGAGTCCCGCCCATATCAGAGGAGTCCCGTTTCCGCCCCCATGCTCGGGAGGAGGATCCTTTCCTGCGTGGTCGGGAAAGAATTCCCGACGTTCCGTCGCATCTCAAGAGGAGGCGCTCTCCACAGGAAAGGCGAGAGGAACTCCAGGGTCGTGCCACATTCCCAGAGTCCCCCAGATGTCTCAGTCCATTCCAGGGAAACGTGTTTTCCCTGCACAGCCTCGACTTTCAAGCCGAGGATCGACTAACACCACGGTGGCATGTAGGACAGCCCTTTGGGAAAGCCTCGTGGGAACGCCTCGTGTGAAAGCCTCGTGGGAAAGCCTCGAGGAAAGCCACAGATCCTTGATCACGCGAAGGGAAGCGTAACACCGCTGTTACAGCTCGGGAGGAAAGTGCATGTGCATGCCCCACTCAAGACGAGGACTGACTCCACTGGAGAGACTCCAGAAGTACCCCAAGATCCATGTCAGCACTGGAGAGGAATGCTCAAGTTCCGAACCGACTCCACACAAGGTCTTAGGCCCCAGCATCGACGGGAGAGGATCCGAAGCCCCGAGCAACTCGCATGGGGACTGGCCTTCCTGAGGCCACCAGAGCGGGTCCCTGAGGTCCCCATCGTAAGTCGAGAGCACCTGCCATAAATCGAGAAAATCCAGGAGGTTCTCCCTCCAGGCAGATGAGGCCCATTTCCGCTGAGGTGTCTCGAGGCTAAACACATCTAACACCTGGAACTTCCAAAGGGTCCTTCACACCCTTGCTGCAAATCAAGAAGTTCCCCGACATACTCGTCTCCACTCGAGAGGAAGCACGAGAGTCCGCCCACATCCAGAGGAACCCCGTTTCCCCCTCCTAGCTCGAGAGGAGGGTTCCTTTCCCTGCGTGGTCGGGAAAGAATTCCAGGCGTTTCCGTCGCATC
The DNA here is from genome assembly GCF_001704415.2 of Capra hircus. NCBI lineage: Eukaryota > Metazoa > Chordata > Mammalia > Artiodactyla > Bovidae > Capra > Capra hircus. The sequence goes on from NW_017204898.1 coordinate 3,536, forward strand.
TCAAAAGGAGGTGCTCTCCACAGGAAAGGCAGAGGACTCCAGGGTCGTGCCACCATTCCGAGTCCCCCAGATGTCTCAGTCCATTCCAGGGAAACCTGTTTTCCCTGCACTGCCTCGACTTTCAAGCCGAGGATCGACTCACACCACGGTGGCACGTGGGACAGCCCTGTGGAAAAGCCTAGTGGGAAAGCCTCGAGGGAAAGCCACAGATCCCTTGATCCACGCGAAGGGAAGCGCGTCACTGCTGCTACAGCTCGGGAGGAAAGCGCACGTGCATGCCCCACTCGACACGAGGACTGACTCCCCTGGGGAGACTCCAGAAGTACCCAAGATCCATGTCAGCACTGGAGAGGAATCCTCAGGTTCCGGCACCCACTCCACAAAAGATCTTAGGCCCCGGCATCGACGGGAGAGGAATCCCGAGAGGCCCGCGAGCAACTCGGATGGGGACTGGCCTTTCCTGAGGCCAGCAGAGCGGGTCCCTGAGGTCCCCGTCGTAGGTCGAGAGCACCTGCCGAAACTCGACAAAATCCAGGAGGTTCTCCCCTCCAGGCGAGATGAGGCCCATTTCCGCTGAGGCGTCTCGAGGCTAAACACATCTAACACCTGGAACTTCCAAAGGGTCCTTCACACCCTTGCTGCAACTCAAGAAGTTCCCCGACATACCCGTCTCCACTCGAGAGGAAGCACCAGAGTCCCGCCCACATCCAGAGGAGCCCCGATTCCGCCTCATAGCTGGAGAGGAGGGATCCTTTCCCTGCGTGATCGGGAAAGAATTCCGGCGTTCCCGTCGCATCTAAAGAGGAGGCACTCCCACAGGAAAGGCGAGAGGAACTCCAGGGTAGTGCGACCATTCCCAGTGTCCCGCAAATGTCTCAGTCCATGCCAGGGTAAGCTGTTTTCCCTGCACTGCCTCGACTTTCAAAACGAGGATCGACTCACACCACGGTGGCACGTGGAACAGCCCTGTGGGTAAGCCTCTTGGGAAAGCCTCATGGGAAAGCCTCGAGGAAAGTCGCTGATCCCATGATCCACGCGACGGGAAGCGTGACACTGCTGCTACAGCTCGGGAGGAAAGAGCAGGTGCATGCCCCCACTCGAGACGAGGACTGACTCCCCTGGGGAGACTCCAGAAGTACCCCAATATCGATATCAGCACTGGAGAGCAATCCTCAGGTTCCGGCACCGACTCCACACAGGGTCTTATGCCCCGGCATCGACCGGAGAGGAATCCCGAGAGGCCCCTGAGCAACTTGCATGGGGACTGGCCTTTCCTGAGGCCACCAGAGCGGGTCCCTGAGGTCCCCGTGGAAAGTCGAGAGCACCTGCCGCAACTCGAGAAAATCCAGGAGGTTCTCCTCTCCAGGCCAGATGAGGCCCATTTCCGCTGAGGCGTCTCCAGGCTAATCACAACTAACCTCTGGAACTTCCAAAGGGTCCTTCACACCCTTGCTGCAACTCAAGAAGTTCCCCGACATACCCGTCTCCCCTCGAGAGGAAGCACGAGAGTCCCGCCCACATCCAGAGGAGCCCCATTGCCGCCTCCTAGCTCGAGAGGAGGGATCCTTTCCCTGCGTGCTCGGGAAAGAATTCCAGGCGATCCCGTCGCATCTCAAGAGGAGGCACTCTCCACTAGAAAGGTTAGAGGAACTCCAGGGTCGTGCCACCATTCCCTGAGTCGCCCAGATGTATCAGTCCATTCCATGGAAACCTGTTTTCCCTGCACAGCCTCGACTTTCAAGCCAAGGATCGACTAACACCACGGTGCCATGTAGGACAGCCCTGTGGGAAAGCCTCTTGGAATGCCTCGTGTGAAAGCCTCGTGGGAAAGCCTCGAGGAAAGCCACAGATCCCTTGATCCACGCGAAGGGAAGCGTGACACTGCTGCTACAGCTCGGAGGAAAGCACACGTGCATGCCCCCACTCGAGACGAGGACTGACTCGC
>NW_017204899.1:0-5480 GCF_001704415.2 Capra hircus
TTTTACACTCTATTATTACTCTATATCATAGTTGTGTGACGACTCATCCATTGCGTGGCAGTGGCGACACCCTGTGGAAGCACTACGTGGAAACTTGTGGGAAAATCTCAGTGAAACACTAGCCATTATCACGATGTAATGGTAAGACGTGACACTGCTTCAATGTTCGGAGAAAGTGCACGTGCAGCCCATCTACAGACGAAGACTGACTCCTCGGAACTCCAGAGTACCCAAAAGACCATGTCAGCACTGGGAACATCCTCAAGGTTCCGCCGGAACTCACACAATCGTCTTAGCTCCTACGCTTCAATCGATGGAGAGGATCCCAGAGGCTCACCGAGCAACCGCATGAGGACTGGCCTATTCCTGAGGCACCAGAGTGGTCCCTAGTTCCCCCTGTCGTAATAAAGAACCCTGCCGCAATCGAGTAAAATCAGGAGGTTTCTCCCCTCCGGCGAGATGAGGCCGCAGTTTCGCTTGAGGCGTCACCAGCTAATCCACCTAAAGCTTGGAACTTCAAAGAAGTCCTTACACTCTTGCTGCAACTCAGAAGTTCTCGAGACTTACCGTTTTCACTCGTAATAGGAGCACAGATCCTGCCAAACATCCAGAGGATCGCCGTTTCCCCCTCCTAGATCGAGAGGAGGGATCCTTTCCCTGCGTGGTCGGGAAAGAATTCCTGGCGTTCCCGTCGCATCTCAAGAGGAGGCGCTCTCCACAGGAAAGGCGAGAGGAACTCCAGAGTTGTGCCACCATTCCCAGAGTCCCCAGATGTCTCAGTCCATTCCAGGGAAACTTGTTTTCCCTGCAATGCCTCGATTTTCAAGCCGAGGATCGACTCACACCACGGTGGCCCGTGGGACAGCCCTGTGGAAAGCCTGATGGGAAAGCCAAGAGGGAAAGCCACAGATCCCTTGATTCACGCGAAGGGAAGAGTGACACTGCTGCTACTCCTCGGGAGGATAGCGCACGTTCATGCCCCAACTCGTGACAAGGACTGACTCCCTGGGGAGACTCCAGAAGTACCCCAAGATCCATGTCAGCACTGGAGAGGAATCCTCAGGTTCCGCCACCGACTCCACACAAGGTCTTAGGCCCCGGCATCGACAGGAGAGGAATCCCGAGAAGCCCCCCTAGCAACTCGCACGGGGACTGGCCTTTGCTGAGGCCACCAGAGCGGGTCCCTGTGGTCCCCGTCGTTTGTCGAGATCATCTGCCGCAACTCGAGAAAATCCAGGAGGTTCTCCCCTCCAGGCGAGATGAGGCCCATTTCCGCTGAGGCGTCTGGAGGCGAATCACACCTAACCTCTGGAAATTCCAAAGGGTCCTTCCCACCCTTGCTGCAACTCAACAAGTTCCCCGACATGCCCATCTCCACTCCAGAGGAAGCACGAGAGTCCGGCCCACATCCAGATGAGCCCCGTTTCCGCCTCCTAGCTCGAGAGAAGGTATCCTTTCCCTTCGTGTTCGGAGAGAATTCCCGGCGTTCCGTCGCATCTCAAGAGGAGGCGCTCTCCAGGGGAAAGGCGAGAGGAACTTCAGGGTCATGCCACCATTCCCAGAGCCCCCCAGAAGTCTCAGTCCATTCCAGGGAAACCTGTTTTCCCTGCACTGCCTCGACTTTCAAACCGAGGATCGAGACACACACCACGGTGGCACGCGGGACAGCCCTATGGGAAAGCCTCGTGGGAAAGCCTCATGGGAAAGCCTCCAGGGAAAGCCACAGATCCCTTGATCCACGCGAAGGGAAGCGTGACACTGCTGCTACAGCTCGAGAGGAAAGTACACGTGCATGCCCCCACTCGAGACGAGGACTGACTTCCCTGGGGAGACTTAAGAACTACCCCAAGATCCTTGTCAGCACTGGAGAAGAATGCTCAGCTTCCGGAACCGACTCCACACAAGATTTTAGGCCCGGCATCGTCCGGAGAGGAATCCCGAGAGGCCCCGAGCAACTCGCAGGGGACTGGCCTTTCCTGAGGCCACCAGAGCGCGTCCCTGAGGTCCCCGGCGTAAGTCGAGAGCACCTGCCGCAACTCGAGAAAATCCAGGAGGTTCTCCCCTCCAGGCGAGATGAGGCCCATTTCCGCTGAGGCGTCTCGAGGCAAATCACACCTAACCTCTGAACTTCCAAAGGGTACTTCACACCCTTGCTGCAACACAAGAAGTTCCCCGACATACCCGTCTCCACTCGAGAGGAAGCACGAGAGTCCGGCCCACATCCAGAGGAGCCCCGTTTCCGCCTCCTAGCTCGAGAGGAGGATTCTTTCCCTTCGTGGTCGGAGAGAATTCCCGGCGTTCCGTCGCATCTCAAGAGGAGGCGCTCTCCACAGGAAAGGCGAGAGGAACTCCAGGGTTGTGCCACCATTCCTAGAGCCCCCCAGATGTCTCAGTCCATTCCAGGGAAACCTGTTTTCCCTGCACTGCCTCGACTTTCAAACGAGGATCGAGACACACCACGGTCACGTGGGACAGCCCTGTGGGAAAGCCTCGAGGGAAGGCCTCGTGGGAAAGCCTCGAGGGAAAGCCACAGATCCCTTGATCCACGCGAAATGAAGCGTGACACTGCTGCTACAGCTCGGAGGAAAGCGCACGTGCATGCCCCCACTCGAGACGAGGACGACTCCCCGCGGGAGACTCCAGAAATACCCCAAGATCCATGTCAGCACTGGAGAGGAATTCCTCAGGTTCCGGCACCGATTCCACACAAGGTCTTAGGCCCCGGCATCGACGGGAGAGGAATCCCGATGCCCACGAGCAACTCGCATGGGACTGGCCTTTCCTGAGGCCACCAGAGCGGTCCCTGAGGTCCCGTCGTAAGTCGAGAGCACCTGCCGCAACTCGAGAAATCCAGGAGGTTCTCCCCTCCAGGCGAGATGAGGCCCATTTCCGCTGACGTCTCTCGAGGCTAATCACACCTAACCTCTGGAACTTCCAAAGGGGTCCTTCACACCCTTGCTGCAACTCAAGAAGTTCCCGACATACCGTCTCCACTCGAGAGGAAGCACGAGAGTTCCGCCCACATCCAAGGAGCCCGTTTCAGCCTCCTAGCTCGAGAGGAGGGATCCTTTCCCGTGGTCGGAAAGAATTCCTCCCCTCATCTCAAGAGGAGGCGCTCTCCACAGGAAAGGTGAGAGGAACTCCAGGGTCCTGCCACATTCCCAGAGTCCCCCAGATGTCTCAGTCCATTCCAGGGAAACCTGTTTTCCCTGCACTGCCTCGACTTTCAAAGCCGAGGATCGACTCACACGACGGTGGCACGTGGGACAGCCCTGTGGGAAAGCCTCGTGGGAAAGCCTCGTGGGAAAGCCTCGAGGGAAAGCCACAGATCCCTTGATCCACACGAAGGGAACCGTGACACTGCTGCTACAGCTCGGGAGGAAAGCGCACATCCATGCCCACACTCGAGACGAGGACTGACTCCAATGGGGAGACTCCAGAAGTACCCCAAGATCCATGTCAACATTGGAGAGGAATCCTCAGGTTCGGCACCGAATCCACACAAGGTTTTAGACGCCGGCATCGACGGGAGTGGAATCCGAGAGGCCCCCGTGAGGCCCGAGCAACTCGCATGGGGACTTGCCTTTCCTGAGGCCACCAGAGCGGCTCCCTGAGGTTCCCGACGTTAGTCGAGAGCACGTGCCGCAACTCAAGAAAATCCAGGAGGTTCTCCCCTCCAGGCGAGATGAGGCCCATTTCCGCAGAGGCGTCTCGAGGCTAATCACATCTCATATCTGGAACTTCCAAAGGGTCCTTCACACCCTTGCTGCAACTCAAGAAGTTCCCCGACATACCCGTCTCCACTCGAGAGAAGCACGAGAGTTCCACCCACATCTAGAGGAGCCCCGTTTCCGCCTCCTAGCTTGAGAGGAGGGATCCTTTCCCTGCGTGGTCGGGAAAGAATTCCCGGCGTTCCCTTCGCATCTCAAGAGGAGGCACTCTCCACAGGAAAGGCGAGAGGAACTCCAGGGTAGTGCCACCATTCCCCAGAGACAACCAGATGTCTCCGAACATTCCAGGGAAACTTATTTTCCCTGCACTGCCTCGACTTTCAAGCCGAGGATCGACTCACACCACGGTTGCATGTGGGACAGCCCTGTGGGAAAGCCTCGTGGGAAAGCCTCCTGTGATAGCTTCCTTGGAAAGCCCCTGATCCCTTGATTTACGCGAAGGGAAGCGCGACACTGCTGCTAACGCTCAGGAGGAAAGCGCACGTGCATGCCCCCATTCAAGACGAGGACTGACTCCCCTGGGGAGACTCCAGAAGTACCCCAAGATCCATGTCAGCACTGGAGAGGAATCCTCAGGTTCCGACACTGACTCCACACAAGGTCTTAGGCCCCAGCATCGACGGGGAGAGGAATCCGAGAGGCCCCCGAGCAACTCGCATGGGAACTGGCTTTACTGAGGCCTCCAGAGCGGGTCCCAGGGGTCCCCGTCGTAAGTCGAGAGCACCTGCCGCAACTCGAGAAAATCCAAGAGTTCTCCCTCCAGGCGAGATGAGGCCCATTTCGCCGCTGAGGCGTCTCGAGGCTATTCACACCTAACCTCTGGAACTTCCAAAGGGTCCTTCACACCCTTGCTGCAACTCAAGAGGTTCCCGACATATCCGTCTCACTCGAGAGGAAGCACGAGAATCCCGCTCACATCCAGAGGAACCCCGTTTCCGCCTCCTTGCTCGAGAGGGATCCTTTCCTGCGTGGTTGGGGAAGAATTCCCGGCATTCCCGTCGCATCTCCAAGAGGAGGCACTCTCCACAGGAAAGGCAAGAAGAACTCCAGGGTCGTGCCACCATTCCAGAGTCCCGCAGATGTCTCAGTCCATTCCAGGGAAACCTGTTTTCCCTCCACTGCCTCGACATCAAGCCGAGGATCGAGTCACACCACGGTGGCACGTGGACAGCCCTGTGGAAAAGCCTCGTGGGAAAGCCTCCTGGGGAAAGCCTCGGAAAGCCACAGATCCCTTGAGCCACGCGAAGGGAAGCGTGACACTGCTGCTAAGAGCTCGAGAGTAAAGCGCACGAGCATGCCCCACTCGAGACGAGGACTGACTCCCCTGGGAGACTCCAGAAGTACCCCAAGATCCATGTCAGCACTGGAGAGGAATCCTCAGGTTCCAGCACCGACTCCACACAAGGTCTTAGACCCCGGCATCGATGGAAGAGGAATCCGAGAGGCCCGAGCAACTCGCATGGGGAATGTCTTTCCTGAGGCCACCAGAGCAGGTCCCTGAGGTCCCCGTCATAATTGGAGAGCACCTGCCACAACTCGAGAAAATCCAGGAGGTTCTTCTTCCAGGCAAATGAGGCCCATTTCCGCGTGAGGCGTCTAGAGGCTAATCACACCTAAACTCTGGAACTTCCAAAGAGTCCTTCACACCTTGCTGCAAATCAAGAAGTTCCCGACATTCCCGTCTCCACTCGAGAGAAGCTCGAGAGGTCCGCCCACATCCAGAGGAGCCCCGTTTCCGCCTCCTAGCTC
>NW_017204900.1:0-28625 GCF_001704415.2 Capra hircus
TTAACCATAAACAGCACAGAGTATTTTGGAAGTATTTTGAAAGTCTTAATTAGCATAGGGCTTTTTCTTCTTGTTGCAGTCAATGATTGCCGCCAGGCCTCCATATACTTAGGCACCTGGGAATATATTAATCAATGTATTTGGAATACAGAAAAGGAAATATTATAGTTTTTAAGGTTAGCAAATACTAGACTTTTTGAGTTAATGAATTTTCTCTCCTGTAATAGATCACTGTACTTTATTATAAATCACTGTGTCTTGTTATGTAAAAATGTAAGTTTATCACTATCTTAAGATTAAATAGATCTTAAGGGGAGCATTGGGTGAAAGGATTTTCATTTGTTGGGCTGATGTTTGCTGCTAAATCTCCATGTTCCCTACCCTTATAATGAATATAACTAGCATATAGGAGAAATAAGCATTAACCTTTAAGATTAATCATGTTAACCTTGGGTTAAATAAATTCCTTTCTTGATTGTAAACTCACTACATCCTCACCCTATAGGAATGTAACTTTATTTTGGAGGGTGGTGCCTGGTTTAAGAAAAAACACCCTTGGAAAAAATAAGCTTTTTGGTTATCAGAAAGAAAGGATCATAAAACCCTAAGACCTTTTTATGTGAAGCCACCTGATTTTGATAAAGGTCAGGACTGCTGACCCCTGCGTGACTCTGTATTCATCCCTATGTGTAACAAAAGGTATATAAGCAAACCTAAAAATAAAGAAAATGGATCAGTTTCCGAAAGACCGATTCCCCCATGTCGCTTCTTTCTTGCTCCCGTTTCTCTGGCTGAATTCCCATCTGGATTCAGCCTCCTTTTCTCCACTACACTATCTCCTACTACACTATCCGTTTCTAATCTCTCTATATATCTGTAATTAAATATGTATTTTTCCAAAGACGCCGACGCCATCCCCACCTTCAAATTCCCTGGATCCACTGGGGCTGGACGCCGGCAGAACCGGACATTGAAAACTTTCAAAATCGGGAAAGCAGTACGTCAGGGCTATATCTTGTCACACTGCTTATTTAACTTACATGTAGAGTACATCACGTGAAATGCCGAACTGGATGAAGCACAAGCTGGAATAAAGATTGCAGGGAGAAATATCAATAACCTCAGATATGGCAGATGACACCACCCTCATGGGGCTTCCCTGGTAGCTCAGACGGTAAAGCATCAGCCTACAATGCGAGAGACCCGGGTTCGATCCCTGGGTCAGGAAGATCCCCTGGAGAAGGAAACGGCAACCCACTCCAATATTCATGCCTGGAAAATCCCGTGGACCGAGGAGCCTGGTGGGCTACAATCCATGGGGTCTCAAAGAGTTGGACACAACTGAGCGACTTTACTTCACTTCACTTCCACCCTTATGACAGATAAGTGAAGAGGAACTATAGAGCCTCTTGATGAAGGTGAAAGAGGAGGGTGAAAAAGCTGGCTTAAAGCTCAACATTCAGATAACTAAGATCATGGCATCCGGTCCCTTCAGTTCAATTCAGTCGCTTAGTTACATCCGACTCTTTGCGACCCATGCAGCACGCCAGGCCTCCCTGTCTATCACTAACTCCCGGAGTTTACCCAAACTCATGTCCATCAAGTTGGTGATGCCATCCAGCCATCTCATCCTCTGTCATCGCCTTCTCCTCCTGCCCCAATCCCTCCCAGCATCAGAGTCTTTTCCAATGAGTCAACTCTTTGCATGAGGTGACCAAAATATTGGAGTTTCAGCTTCAGCATCAGTCCTTCCAATGAACACCCAGGACTGATCTCCTTTAGGATGGACTGGTTGGATCTCCTTGCAGTCCAAGGGACTCTCAAGAGTCTTCTCCAACACCACAGTTCAAAAGCATCAATTCTGTGCTCAGGTTTCTCTATAGTCCAACTCTCACATCCATACATGACCACTGGAAAAACCATAGCCTTGACTAGATGGACCTTTGTTGGCAAAGTAACATCTCTGCTTTTTAATATGCCTTCTAGGTTGGTCATAGCTTTTCTTCCAAGGAGGAAACGTCTTTTAATTTCATGGGTGCAGTCATCATCTGGAGTGATTTTGGAGCCCAAGAAGGTAAAGTCTGTCACTGTTTCCATTGTTTCTCCATCTATTTGCCATGGAGTGGTGGGACTGGATGCCATGATCTTAGTGTTTTTGAATGTTGAGGTTTTGAGTTTCAAGCCCGTTTTTTCACTCTTGTGTATCAGTTGCCTATCGGTGTTGTTAAGCCGCCCCCCAGGCTCCTCTGTCCAGGAAATTCTCAAGGCAAGAATACTGGAGTGTGTTGGCCGTTCCCTTCTCCAGTGTGTATTTATGTGGTTTGAATAATTGTCAACTGAGAGTATTTAAAAAGAAATACAAATCCAGGAGATATTATTAATAAGTAAAATCTGGTGATCACAAAGAGATGAAAAGGAAGGATAGGCAAAGAGGATAAAAGATGCTGGAAAGTCAAAGAGAGGAAAGTGGGTTGTGAGCAGTAGAGGAGCACGGTGGAGTGGAGAAGGTAGAAATGGACCATGGGTGATGGTGGTGGCTGGCTGATGGTAGAAGGGGGATGGGGGGATGCAATAGGTCCATGGTGGACGGTGTGTGGTAGAAAGTGGCTGGTGGGGGTGGTGGAAAATAGGTGGTGTTTGATGGCAGGTGAATGGTGGAAGGTGACAGGAGGCAGGTGGATGGTAAAGTTTGGAAGGTGGAGGGCGTTGGTGCAGGGTTGGTGGCAGGTATGCAATGAGTGGAAGGTGATTCTGCTGGTTGAAGCTGAGAACTTATGTGGATGTGAGTAGTGCGTATCATGTGATAGATAGTGAAATATGGGCTTTGGAAGGTGGAAGATGGGCAATGGAAGGTTGAGATTGTAGGTGACAAGCAGAAGATGGATGGCTCAGGGTGAGTGGTGGCAGGTGGATAGTTGGATGGTGTACACTGAGTTTTGGGTGGTGAGTGGTAGGTGATGTGTGGTGCCTAGTGGGTGGTAAATGTGGGTGGTGAAAGGTGAGTGGACACTGGAGGACAGTGGAGGGTGAAAAATCAACAGTAGAAGGTGGCGAATGGGGATGGTAGGGAAGGGAAGATGGGGTGGTGGAAAGTGAAGTAAGGGTGGAAGGGTGGTGGTGGAAGGATAGGAGAGACTGGGATTTGAATAATGGCACGTGATGGTGGGAAGTGGACAGTGGGACATGGATGGTGAGGTTATAGGGTTTTAGGTGGAATGACCTATTGTGGATAGAGGATGCTGGGTGGTAAATGAATGGTGGCTGCTGGGTGCTGGATGTGTGCGGTGAAAGGTGGGAAGTAACAGGTGGACTGTCAGAGGTGGATGGAGGCTGGCAGATGGTGTGTGTGGGTTTTGGAGGGTGGGTGGTGGGTGGTAACTGGGGAAACGAGTGTGGTGGAGTGTGGAATGTTGAAAGTGGAAAGCAAATGGCCAGTGGTGGAGGGTGGGATGAAGAAAGTGAATCATGGGTGATGGGTGGGAGGTGGTGAAAGGTGGAATGTTGATGGTGGAAAGCAGATGGTGGTGACTGATGGTTGCTAAAGAATAGTGAGGAGTAAATTGTGGATAGTGGGTGCAGAAGAGTGAGAGGTGGTGGGCTTTGGGAATTGACTGGGGGATGCTGGAAAGGGATTGTGGGTATTGGAAGATGAATTGTAGACCGTGGAACGTCGATGTTGATAACGTAAAAATTCTAGTTATAAGAACACTCCCCAGGAACATAATCAGTCTTTGGACTAGATATACCAAAAAGGAAATTTTACAGAATTACTTGTTATAGCAGAAACCTAGAAATGTTACTGAAGGTCCAAACACAAAGGGACAATTCAGTCAATTCAGAGGTAGGTTTAGGATGATGTTCTATGAGTAAGGGGGAGGAAGAGGTCTTGTGGAGAGGGCATGGACACAAATGATGACTAGTGAAGCTGTCGTTATGGGAGACATTAAAGGGGCTCCTTGCGTTACTAAGCGTACACTCATATGTGTGCGTGCATGAAACATACCTGCCAAGCATGGCTGATGATGGAACCCTCCATGAACTGAGGATTATAATTTAGCCAATTCAGAGAAATGGTACTCATACCAGATGGATGATCCAGATGGATAGATGGTAGATATGGATAGAGAGACAGGCACTAGATGCAAACACCAATACACATAAATGCATGTGTGTGGACATGTATAGACTTCTATATATTTTTATATAATAGTTAACAATAAAAATTTTAAATACCCTTTATTATCCAAAAACATAAAATACTAAGATAAATTTAAGAAAAGTTGTGTAGGACATATAGAGTAAAAAATATAAATCTAGTCAATGAACAAATACCTAATACATCAACTACAATAAACTGTAATGGCAACCCAGTGCAGTATTCTTGCCTGAAGAATCCCTTGGAAGAGGATCCTGGCGGGACTACAGACCAGAGGGTGGCAGAGAGTCAGACACAACTGAGAGACTGAGTGCAGAGAGACTGAGGTTATAAAATGGAACTAAATTAATGGTTCAGTTCAGTCGCTCAGTCATGTCCGACTCTTTGCGACCCCATAAACTGCAGCACGCCAGTCCTCCCTGTCCATCACCAACTCCCAGAGTCCACCCAAACCCATGTCCATCGAGTCGGTGATGCCATCCAACCATCTCATTCTTTGTCGTCCCCTTCTCTTCCTGCCCCCAATCTCTCCCAGCATCAGGGTCTTTTCCAATGAGTCAGTTCTTTCCATCAGGTGGCCAAAGTACTGGAGTTTCAGCTTCAACATCAGTCCTTCCAATGAACACCCAGGACTGATCTTTAGGATGGACTGGTTGGATCTCCCTGCAGTCCAAGGGACTCTCAAGAGTCTTCTCCAACACCACAGTTCAAATACATCAATTCTTCAGTGCTCAGCCTTCTTCACAGTCCAACTCTCACATCCATACATGACCACAGGAAAAACCATAGCCTTGACTAGACGGACCTTAGTCAGCAAAGTAATGTCTCTGCTTTTGAATATGCTCTCTAGGTTGGTCATAACTTTTCTTTCAAGGAATAAGCGTCTTTTAATTTCATGGCTGCAATCACCATCTGCAGTGATTTTGGAGCCCAAAAAAATAAAGTCTGACACTGTTTCCACTGTTTCCCCATCTATTTCCCATGAAGTGATGGGACTGGATGCCATGATTTTTGTTTTCTGAATGTTGAGCTTTAAGCCAACTTTTTCACTCTCCTCTTTCACTTTCATCAAGAGGCTTTTTAGTTCCTCTTCACTTTCTGCCATAAGGGTGGTGTCATCTGCATATCTGAGGTGATTGGTATTTCTCCCAGCAATCTTGATTCCAGCTTGTGTTTCTTCCAGTCCAGCGTTTCTCATGATGTACTCTGCATAGAAGTTAAATAAGCAGGGTGACAATATACAGCCCTGATGTACTCCTTTTCCTATTTGGAACCAGTCTGTTGTTCCATGTCCAGTTCTAACTGTTGCTTCCTGACCTGCATCCAGATTTCTCAAGAGGCAGGTCAGGTGGTCTGGTATTCCCATCTCTTTCAGAATTTTCCAAGGTTAGGGCCTCCCCAAAAAACCTCATCTGACCTCTGTGGGTGCCAAGGGCAAGAGTGCAGGCAGAGCAGCCCTGGATGAAGTGCCCACGTGACCGCTGTGGAAGCATATGGATAGGCAGCCTGCTCAGAGGTGACAGGGACCCACCAAGCACAGCCGTGTGGTCCACATCCAGCTTGTCCTCCTGTCGGCACCTCGGTGCCGGCATCTGCTGTGGAGCCAGGCACTCCTGCAAGTCAGGGACTTCCAGGGGTCAGCCCACCCATAGTCCCCAGTGGTGACAACTGTCTAGCTGCCTCTCAGCCCCCCAGACCGCCCCCCCCCAGTGTCTTCTGGGTGGTCCCTCCCACCACCACCTGTCCCAGGGTCCTTGGCTCTGCTTCTGAGACCCCAGCCCAGGCAGAGTCTGGGGAACGTTCCAGGTCAGACTCAGAAGTCCTCCCAAGACTGGCATGGGGGTCAGGTCACCACATAGATAGGGGTGAGGGGCTGTTGGTTCAGGGAAGGGGTGTGGCCCCAGAGGATACATGTCCCTGAGCCTCAGCCCAGGGGCCAAAGGAGGACCCCAGACTCAGGCGTACACGTCGGGGGATGACCAACATCCAGCCCACCCACCCTCTCCAGGTTTCCAGAGATTGACAGCACTCCACAGTCAGGTGATTTTATTCCTAGAAAAGGTGACAAGCTCTGCTCAGCCCCAGCGGCCAGTGCACACAGAAGCAGGAACAGCAGCAGGGTCACAGTGAGGTCCACAGGGTATGCCCTCCCACCGCCTTGGGCCCAGGGCAGGTGAGGGTGCAGGGCCGCCGAGGAGAGAGGCTCCAGGCCACACGGGGTGCTGAGGCAGAGGGGCAGCCGTGTCCAAACACCGATGCCAGCACATGCCCCTGCACTGGAAGGGGGTGCCCAGGGTTCTCTGTCCCGGAAGAGAGCCAAGAGGGTGGCAGGAAGGAAGTGGGGCAGTGAGAAGCCTGGAGCCTGCACGGCCCTGTGGCCCACAGCCCCTGCCCGCGCGCCCGCAGGGTCCAGCAGCCCGGCCCCGAGGAGCCGGGGGTGGCGGGTGCAGGGTGAGCGGGGCGTGGACGCGGCTTCAGAAGCCCGTCTCGATGCTGAGGGTGCGGCGGGTGACGTGCTCCAGCTCCCCGGACACGTAGTCGGCCATGCTGATGCGGTAGTGCGCCAGCATCTTCAGCATGAGCCGCAGGTTCAGCCACCACTGCTCCCGGGGCATGCGGTGCCTGGGGCAGGACAGGGCCAGTGTCAGAGGGCGGGGTCAGCGGCGGGACTGGCAGTGCCTGCAGCAGCCCGGGTCAGGGTCAGGGGCCGGAGGCAGGGGAGGGGCAGCTCCCAGGCGTGTCCCCTTGGGACACCTGGCTGCTGTGTTGGGGTCCTGTCCCTCTGGGGCCCACACCCAGGAGGGCTCAGCAGACCAAGTACACCCTCAGACCTGACCATCGCTGACCTCTACCCTCTCACCCTCACCCTCTACCCTGTCGGTGGTGGACAGGGCAAACCCTGTGGGGTCAGGGCTGAGTGTAGCCACACCCCTCTCCCAGCACATTCGCCCCAGGCAGGTCTGGGCCCTGCGGTCCGCCCTCTCTGTGGAGGGACTCACTCAAAGTCGGTGTCCTTCTTGAGCTCGGTGACAGGGCTGAAGGCCACCACTTTCTTCTGCAGGCCGATCACGCAGGCCGAGTCAGGGGCGTTGGCAAACACCCGCCCTGTGGACATAGGCGCGTGATGGCAGCCCCACACCAGGGATGCCAGTGGAGGGCAGGTTGGGCTGGCTGCTGCCTCCCCCCACTTACCGTTGCGATAGACTGCCCGCAGCTTCTCCGACATCCAGAGTATGGCTTTCACCCCAAGCTTGGTACCATAGTTCCGATCAAAGGGGGTGGGAGCTCCACCCTGGAAACACAGCGGGTGAGGCCAGGTTCTGGCCTTGGGGAACCATGGGGCCACAGGCAGCCCCAGCCCTGGCCTGAGCCCAGCATCCTGGCCTGGCCATGACCTAGGTGAGCCCTCCCGGAGAGTTCTGACACCCCATCCCCTAGGCCTACAGCAACCCAGCCCCTTTCTCCATCCCATATCTGGCCCAAAAGCCACCTCCAGAGGCCGGGTAGTGGGTCGCCAACTCATCAACTGGGGGGCTTCTGTGGGCCCCTGCATCTAGCAGACAGGTCCCACCACTAGTGGGCAAAGACCCCTGGGGAAGGGGTGCCTTGTGGGTGCACACAGCTCTCACGTCTGGCTGGGAACCCACAGCATGGGTCTCACCAAGACACAGCCTGGGTCTCCTGCCCGTGCAGTGGGTGATGAGCACTCAGGTCAGGGGTGTGCAGATGAAGCGGCCCCTACAGCCCGGTGCCCCGTGAGGAGGGGCACAGAGAAGTGTCCCCGTTCTGCTGCAGCCCCCTGGGACCGTGGGCACAGGTGTCAGGGAGCAGCCTTCCGGAATCCACGTCCCCACGCCCCACACCTGCTGCAGGTGGCCCAGGACGTTGGTCCTGCAGTCAAACACGCCCTTGCCCTCGGAGGAGTAGAGGTTGTACAGGAACTCGGTGGTGTAGTGCTCGTGGCACTTCTCGTTCCTGGAAGAGGAATGTGGGACCTGAGTCTTGCGGGATGCTGAGCCCCTCTGGGCTGGCCCACAGGCTCGAAGGAAAGCTCCACCCCACCACCACTGCCCGAGCCCCCATCCTCTCTCTGCCCAGCTGCCCCTCGGCAGCCCTGACCTGCAGCCCAGGGGTCAGGAAGCCCCCCCGCCCCGGGCCCTGTGGGCTCGCCCGCAGCCTCACCGGAGTACCAGGCCCCGCTGGATTTCCGTCTTCATCTTCTCCGTCATGTGCTCCACGTTGGCCTGCAGAGGGAGGACCAACCACAGTGAGTGAGGTCGGTGCAGCAGCCACCACTGCCCACCCCCTCCAGCAAGGGCTGTCCAGGAAGGAACGTTCCAGAATACCTGACAGGCAGGGCCAACATGACCCAGGTCCGCCTTTGGGGGCAGGCCAGTCCTGCAGGCCCTGAAGGACTAGGAGGGCTGGTGCAGGTGTGGCCCGTGGCTGGATAGTGAGGCCGGGTGGGAAAGCCACAGGGCAGGGAAGGGGGCGTGCATGGAGGTGGGGGCGAGGGGGTGGGGGGGCTGCACAGAGTGGAGGTGAGGGGACCGCACTGTGGGGGAAGCAGTGCAGGGGATCATGGCCTGGGTCCCCTTGAAGGTGGTGAGTCCCCAGCCTGCTGGGCCGTGGCTCCTTGGTTGGAGTCCCAGCCTCTCCATGTGGCCTGCAGCAGAAGGGCGGGGGCTCCGCTCACCTTTAAGTCTTGGATGTTGAAGGGATCCTCGAAGACATAGGCAGCATCGGCCCCCACAGCGATGCCAGTCACAGTGGCCAGGTAGCCGCAGTAGCCACCCATGGTCTCCACGATGAACACACGGCGCTTGGTCCCGGAGGCCGACTGCTTGATGCGGTCACAACTCTGGGGGCCAGGGGGCGGTCAGAGACCTCCCTTCAGGCCGCAGGGACCCACGACACTATAGGGACTCAGGTCTCTGGCCCAAGCTGAGGACCAAGGCTGAGGCAGGGAGGGGCTGGGACAGCGCCTGCCCTGTGTGCCAGGGTGCTGGCAGCCCTCATCATGAACCCTCCTCTTGGCCACACTGAATTGAACTCCCAGTCTGGGCAATTCTGCCCCCAGGACGAGGGGGCGGTCACTAGTGTGTGGTGGGTGGAGGCCAGGGGCGCTGCTAGGAGGCTCTCCCTGACCTCAGGCCAGGGACATCCTGGGCCTTAATCTGGCAAAGGGGGAGACATGCCTGCCATGTCAGGTCATAAACAGGGGCCCAGACAACACATGAAGTAAGGGCTTTGCACACACTGACAATAACGTGACACCTGATAACAATCCTAGCTCTGAATGGTTCAAGGAAATTAGAGTATTGGATAAAGAACTGAGGAAAGAGAACCAAACAGATAAATAAGTCCACTTGTGTTTTCTTCTTCATCTAATAACATGCAGCATTTATTAGAGCAGCACACCCTCTTCCAGCCTCTGATCCCCCAAAGGGAGGTGCTGGACCCTCAGGGGAGCCGAGCTCATGAGCAGTAATAGGGTGGGAAAGGTCTGCAGAGAGAGAGTCAGGGGGACACCCTTGGGGAGCTCACTGGGGCAAGGCTGCTGGGACCCTCCCCAACCCCGGAACAAGGCTCCCACCTCCCACGTCCCAGCCAGAGCCCTGGGTACCCCCCCAAGCCACATGTGACTGCTTTACCAGACAACCACGGCTGGGTGTCCACACCAGTACAGCAGCTCAGTTAGATTGGCTGCAGCTCTACCCACCATCATCCTCATACCCTGTCACCCCACAGCCACTCCCCCCGAGGCCTCGGGGGGCAGCCGGGTCCTGCCCACTCCCCACACAGGCCACCAGCCTTGGTGGGGCCCCGTACCTGTCCCACCCGCTCGGCAGCCCCTCTGCGTGCTCCCCACTCCCAGCCAGCCCCCACCCACACCCAGCCCGCACCTCCATGGCGGCGTTGACGGCCGTGTCAGAGCCCAGGCTGAAGTCAGTGCCTGGAACGTTGTTGCTGATGGTGGCGGGGATGACGCACATGACGATGCACAGCTCCTCGTAGCGCCCACGGGCCTCCACCAGCTGCAGCACCCCCTCGTAGGCCTGTGGGGGTAGGGGGCTCAGGCCCAGCCCTGGAGAGGCTGGCCAAGGCCAGAGAAGGGGCCCCTGGGTCCTGCTCCCAGCCGTGTGTGCGGGGCTGGGCACCTGAGCCCACCTGCCCCCACCCTCAGGGCCGAGACCAGGTGGGCCTCACCCAGGAGCTCTGCAGCCACCGTCCCCAGGGAAACTGGACTCCAAGGAGGGCAGGAAGGAGGCCAGCTGCCTTGACCCACTCCACCCATTCTGCAGGTGCTCAGGTTCCTCCAGGAGAGGGTAGGAGTCGATGTCTGTCATGTAGGGGGGCTGACCAAGCACCAGCACACGGACATGCCCCCACTACTCAGAGCTCCACTGAGAGCCCTCTGGACTGGCCCCTCGCCAGCAGGAGACTGAGGCCCTCGGCCACTTGGTCCTCCTGCCCAGGCTGCCCCCGCATGCTCCCCTGCGGACCCCTCACCTCAAAGCCCCCGATGACCAGCAGGGCGTGGATGTTGTGAAGGCGGATGCTTTCCACAATTTGCTCCATGTAGCCCTTGGGCAGCGTCCTGCAGAAGATAAATCAGATGGATACGCGAGTTTGTACAGAATGCCAGGCTGGAGGGACACAGGTCCACACGGTCTGACCGCTAGAGAAGGCGGGCCTGGGACCTGGTGATGCGATTATTCCCCATTAGAGGTGGAGGCAGAGGTGAGGCATGGGTGGGTGGGGGTGAAGGGACCACCAGCAGGACAGGTGGCCTGGCACCTGCCCTCCCCACACCTGGGCTGTAAGCCTCACTTCCTGCCCAAGGGAGTGCCTCCTGCAGGCTGGGTCACCTCAATAGCCATCCTCTACAATGGAGCCCTCAGGGAAGCCCCAGGCAGCAGGGTCTGTGTCCCACTCTGGACAGGCCACCAGCCAGGGAGGATCTAGTCTGTGGCCATGGGGCTGGTTTCCCTGACATCCCCCCCACTGCCCACGGTGGCCAGCTGCTCACCTCTTTGTCCCCAGCATGGAGCCACCACGCCCCAGCCAGCCGGCCACATCATGCCAGCTCACTTCTTGCACCTGTCGGGGGAGGCACGGCTTCAGGGAGCAGGCCAGGCCACCTGCCCACTTCTCTACAGATGACAGGCCTATGCTCAGAAGTGCACGTCCTTGGGCGGATAGAGGCCAGGCCAGGGACTGCCCCTCCAGCCGCAGGTCGGAGCAGGGTCTCGGGGACTGGTCTAGGCTGAGGTGGATCCAGCTGTGCCCCCTCCACCCGGGGAGCAGGCCCAGTCTTTCCCTTGTGCCCATATCATGAGTCCTTCGGTCCTTGTGTGTTTTTAAGTCAGCCGGGGACGTAGCCTAAGCTGACCAAAGGCAAACAGGCCCACCACCACAGGCTGGGTCCCCCCTCAGCCTTGGGCATGGCCGCACCTACCTGATTCTTGGCCAGGCCTTCAAAGCCATCGTGCACGACATATACCGTGTGGCCCTGGGAGATGCCAGAACGCACGGCCGAGCGCACGGCCGCGTTCATGCCGGCTGCTGGGGCCCCCACGTTCAGGATGGCCAGGGAAAAGTTGGTCTTTAGAGAAGAGGGAGAGACAAACATGTGAGCACAGGGCTGGGGGGACCGCTGACCCAGACGGAAGTCAGCAGACAGCAGCTTCCAGAGAAGGGGCCCCGGTCCTCGGGCCAGCCTGGACACCGTCCAGGGACTGGACTCCCCCGGGCATGACAAACACCTGTCCTCCTGGTGCCATAACAGGAGGGTCTGTGTCCCGCTGATGCCTCCTGATGCTCAGCTCAAGACCACCTGAGCTACCGTGCAAGCCCCGCCTACAACCCGCACAGTCCTGGGCCAAAGGCAGGCGCAGGACTCCAGCCCCTGTCAGCCAAGTGCAGCTCGGATCACAGTCAGTGCCTGCCAGCGGCAGTCACCCCGCACTCAGGGCTCAGCGCCCCAGAGTATCCTTGGTGAGCAGCACGGGTACATGGAGAGAAGGGGGCCACCGCAGCCAAAACAAAGGGCAAAGAAGCAGGCAACGCCAATTTCATATTAATGGTGGTGTAGTCGCTAAGTCATGTCTGACTCTCTGCAACCGCATGGACCGTAGCCTGCCAGGCTTGTCTGTCCATGCGATTTCCCAGGCAAGAATACTGGAGTGGGTTACCATTTCCTTCTCCAGGGGATCTTCCTGACCTAAGAATCGAACCTGAGTCTCCTGCATTGCAGGCGGATTCTTTACCAACTGAGCCACCAAGGAAGCCCTTTAATATTAATAATAGTGATACAATGGTTGCTTTAACCTGATAGAACCAATGTATCATTGCCTCAACTCGGAATCAATGTAAGAAATTGGGTCTTTCACACCCATTTCCCCTGCTGCTCCTCAGACCTTACACCTGGGGGGCACGCAGGCACCCCACTAGGGACAGCCACGTTCCCAGCACTCAGCAGCCATGTGTGGCCACTGGTTCTGCTGGGCTGTGTGGCTCTGGTGGGTCCTAGTAACACCAGCCTGATGCCCCAGAGGTGGTCATGACCCAGAGGGTTCTGGAAGGAGTTGTGGACACCACTCTGCCTTGCCTGGGAATGCTGCCCACCCCCAACCAGCTCTTGGGATAAGTTGGGGGGGCGGGGAGTGGCGCGCAGGACCCCACCGTCCAAGATTGTCTTGGTGTGACCCTTTCTTTGTCCCATGATTTCAGAGATGGATACTCCTGTTGTCCTTATTTGGAAGAGAGACCATTTCCTGAAGTTTTTAGCTGCTTGGGAACATGTCTTAATACTCTTGAGAGTCCCTTGGACAGCAAGATCAAACCAGTCAATTCTAAAGAAAATCAGTCCTGAGCATTCATTGGAAGGACTGATGCTGAAGCTGAAGCTCTAATACTTTGGCCACCTGATGCAAAGAGCTGACTCACTGGAAAAGACTCTGATGCTGGGAAAGACTGAAGGCAAAAGTGAAGGGGGCGGCAGAGAATGAGATGTTTGGATGGCATCACCAACTCAATGGACATGAATCTGAGCAAACTCCAGGAGATGGTGGAAGACAGGGAAGCCTGGAGTGCTACTGTCCATGAGGTCTCAAAGAGTCAGACACAACTGAGCAACTGAACAACAACGTTAACACTGGAGCCCTGCTCTCCAAGGTAAACCTGTGGGCCTGACTTAACCTTCAGCCATTTGATAAGTGACAGGCCAGTGTGATCCCTGGGCCCAGACACAGGCTGTTGGGACCTACTGGTCAAGCAGAGGCCGAGCCTGCCCTCTCAGTCTACAGACCCCAGATAGGAGGGAGGGTCCCAGTTCCCTGAGCAGGGGCGGCTCCCTACTCCCTGAGCCGGGTTGGGGGGTAGCTGGCAGGTGGAGGCCACAGGCACAGCCAGGCATGGGCTCCGCAGCCCACTCTCACCTTCTCCTTGGAGATCTTCTGGTGGGCAAGCAGCTTGTAAATGTTCCAGTTGTTCTCAAAGCTCCTGGAAAGGAAGCGGGTCATGCACGGCACAGCCACAGCCGAGCAGCCTGGCCCAGCACAGCCACAGCCCAGCCCAGTACGCAGCCTCCAAGGGGCCGAACACAGGCATGGCCCACTTCCCAACTCTTGTCGCCACGGAGCCTGGCTGGGTGCCATTGCCGGGCGGCAGAGACCCCTCTAAACACGCGCTCCCAATGCCACCTCAGCAAAGCAAGTCCCGCGTTCAGCCGGCATGGTCTCTGCAGCTCCAAGGCCAAGGGACCCAGAGGAAACAGACCTGTGAGTCCAGCTGACCTGGCCCCGGGCCCGCCCCCACGCTTCCTGCTGCAGTCTCCCCCTTCCCCTGCCCCCTCCCCAGGCCCCTTCCTGACCCTACCTGTGCTGTGTTCCACACACCCCCCAGCCTTGCAGGCTGCCTGCCTACTTCCCGGCCACAGGGACCGTCACGCCCCATCTCCTGCATGATGCACGCCCTAGGAGGGGGGCTCAGAGCACCACCTCTGCAGGTCCGCGTGTCAGGGGCAGGGGGTGGCCATGGGCGAGCCGCTCAGAGTCTGCTGGGGGCCCCACAGAACAGACCACTGCCCAGTGTGGGGCCCGCCAGGCCCTCACCTGCCTCGGAGCTGGATGGCCTCGTCAAACCTCTTCTCGTCCATGGCCTTCTGCACCTCCTTGGTCTTAAAGCAAACAAGAAGCACAGGCTGGAGGCAGGGGTCTGGCACACTCATCTGAGGGGGGCCTGGCCCAGACTTGCCGGGCAGCCGTCATTGCTAGCAATCGGGAGGTCTAAGGGCAAGGGGACCCCACCCGGCCTGCTGGGTCTTCCCCTCCCTGGAAGGGGCACCTGGGCCTCGCTCCTCCTCGCCAGCCAGGGTCTAGGAACGAAAGGTGAGGCACTTCTGGCCCCCAGGCCCAAGCCACCGATGACCAGCCTGCCCCAAAGCGAGGCCTCATGAGGTCACTGCAGGAGAGTGTTCCAGGAGAAGCACGGGCAGCCCCTCTCTGCCTCCAGCCTGCCTCCCCTGGGTGGGCCCCACCCCGCCCCCAGCTGCAGAAGGGGAGCCAGCACCCACATTTCCACCAGCCTCCCAGCGTCTCTCTGCCCTCACCTCCCGCTCCCCCTCCCGCATTGGCCCCTTCTCTGACAACACAAGATGTCCCAGTGGTTTGGGCCTCTCACTTCCCCTTCACCCTCTCATCCCCACCCTGCCCAGTGCAAGACCTGTCCCAGGCCACTGGCTCAGGGAGGCTAAGTGACCTTGGCTCCCCCCACGGTCGTGCAAACTCCAGCTCACCAGACCCCCACAGGCTCCCCGGCTCCCTGCAGCCCCCACGCCTCTCTTGGGACTTGTCTCACCTGAGGCACCAGCCGACATCTCCCTCCCCCTGGATGACTGCAGGCCTTGAACACCCTGAGGCCTGCTGAGGTGGGCAGCAACGCACCAGAGTGGGCACCACCAGGAGGTGGTGCTGCATGAACCGCCTGCTCCCTGGCACACACGTGGGGGAGCAGTAGGATCCCGAGAGGGACAGGCTGGGGGCCCTCACAGCAGGCCTGCTGGCTGGGCCCTGAAAGGCCTGGAAGGGCAGGCAGCTCCGGGTTGTGGTGGGGAGCACAGCAGAGCCCAGCAAAGCAAGAAGGCCCCGGGCACTCCTCACCCTGGGCACCCTGGGCACCCTGGGCACCCTGGGCACCCTGGGCAGGCCAGTGCTCACCATCTGCACACACTCCATGAGGGGCAGCCGCACGGACTGGTTCCCTGAGAGGCTGACCACGCAGGCCGGTGTGTCGGGCGTGGCCTCCAGCAGCGCCATCACTGCCTCCATGCCCATCTTGCTGCTCTGAACGGGGAGAGGGTGGTAAACTCAGGCAGGTGCAGCCGGGAGGGAGCCAGCCCCACGCCACACACGTCCCTCGGCAGACCCACAAGGCCTCAGCCCTCAGAGCCTGCCCACCACACACACACACACGCCTGCACGCACATGTGTACTAGAAGCTTCTAGAATAAGTGGCACCATTTATTCTAGAAACGCTGACTCCTATGGTCGTCTTTCACCTCCACCGGCGCCGTTTCTCGGGTCTCAGCAGCCCTGCTAGAGGCTGTGGGCCCTGCACTCCAGGTTACAGCGGCAGGGCTGGACCTGGGTTTCTGGGGTTCTTTCCACTATGATGAGGTTTCTCATTTCCAGCTCGTTTGTCAAAGCTGTTCTGATGTGGGTGCAAACGGGGGCATGGTCTGGCGGGCTGGACCAGCTAAAACAGGTAAGGACTGCCCTCCGTGGGGACAAACCACAAACCTGGGTCCCAGCACAGACAGTGGGAACACACAAGTGTGTGGGGAGCAAGGCTGGTGGTTCCACTGGGTGAAACAGTGTGTCCCTGCGTGCACCACCCCGGGCCTCCCACACTGGCCGGTGAGTGTCAGGAACAGCCTCAGAGGAAAGGCCCCGTATCCCTCGGGAGCACTGTAAGCCGGCCCCCGCGCTGTAACCCGCCGTGGGCCTGAGCTCGGGGACCAGCACCAAGCTGCTCCTCCTTGGCTCCCTCCCAGGCATCCTGTGTCTCCACCAGCATCCGCAGAACCGGAGGCCCAGGCACAGCTCCCACCTGCCCTGCGGCCTCCAGCCCCTCCCCAGGGTGACCAGGGCCTCACAGGCAGGTGCTTTACCACCCAGGGGCCTCCCTGACTGAGTCCCTGTCCCCCTGTGACTGCAGCAGGGTTCCCGCCCTATAGAGGGTGAGGCAGGACCAGCAACAATCAGGACACCGATGACCCTTGGGGCAGGACCCAGCGCCTGAGCCCTGGGGCTGAGGCACCCAGGCCACTGGCCAGACTCAGAACAACCAGACATCAGACCCGCTGCTCCCCCAGCCCTCCTCCCCAAGGTCCCATCAAAGTCATTGCCAGGAGGCTGGGGAGCCTGGGCTGCCAGGCCTCGGTCTCACTATGAACACTGGCGGCAGTGAAAACACATGCCCCCGTGCATGCACACACACCACGCCACCCGCGCACACACACCCAGCACCAGGGTGATGCCCCACCTACCAGGATGCGGTCGAACGCCGAGGGGGTCCCTCCCCTCTGCACGTGTCCCAGCACAGTCACACGTGTGTCGAAGCCCAGCCTCTGGACCACCAGCTGCTCGTGGGGACAGAGAAGTAGGGGCCCTTGGATTTGCCACATCTTCCCCACTGGGCAGGGCCACCTCCTGGCCCCCAGTGCTCTTCCCTCCCCCGCCCCCCACCTGCCTCAGGGATTTCAGGGTGTCAGAACCCCAGCCACCCTACAGAGCCGGCCCCAGGCTCACTCCTACAGCCTGAGTGTGCAGGGGGCTGTTTCCATGTGTGTGTGTGGATGCATGCTCCTGTGTGTGTGGGTGTGTCTCTGCGTCACCATGGGGGCGTGTCTGCGTCACCATGGCTATGTCTCCGTGTCACCATGGGAGGGCGTGTGTCTCCGTGTCACCATGCGGGCGAGTGTCTCCATGTCACCATGGCTGTGTCTCCGTGTCACCATGGCTGTGTGTGTCTCTGTGTCAACGTGTGGGCGTGTCTCTATGTCACTGTGCAGGCGTGTGTCTCCGTGTCACCATGGCTATGTCTCCGTGTCACCATGGGGGCGTGTCTCCGTGTCACCATGACTGTGTGTGTCTCCGTGTCACCATGTGGGCATGCTTCTCCGTGTCACCATGGCTGTATCTCTGTGTCACCATGGCTGTGTGTGTCTCCATGTCACCATGCGGGCATGTCTCTGTATCACCATGGCTGTGTCTCCATGTCACCATGGGGGGGCATGTGTCTCCGTGTCACTGTGCGGGTATGTGTCTCCGTGTCACCATGCGGGCGTGTCTCTGTGTCAGCATGGCTGTGTCTCCATGTCACCATGGGGGTGTGTCTCCATGTCACCATGACTGTGTCTCTGTGTCACCGTGTGGGCATGTCTCTGTGTCACTGTGCAGGCGTGTGTCTCCGTGTCACCATGGGGGTGTGTCTCCATGTCACCATGTGGGCGTGTCTCCGTGTCACCATGGCTGTGTGTGTCTCTGTGTCACTGTGTGGGCCTGTCTCCGTGTCACTGTGCAGGCGTGTGTCTCTGTGTCACCATGACTGTGTGTGTCTCCATGTCACTGTGCAGGCGTGTGTCTCCATGTCACCATGGCTGTGTCTCCATGTCACCATGGGGGCGTGTCTCCGTGTCGCCATGACTATGTGTGTCTCCGTGTCACCGTGCAGGCGCGTGTCTCTGTGTCACCACGGCTGTGTGTGTCTCTGTGTGTTCCCGCACGCATGCCGGGTTGTAGGAGTTCATCATGGCCTCCAGCCCCTGTGGGTCAGGCCCCGTCAGACACTAGCGGGAAGCACAGAGCACACTGAAGTGGCAGACGGGCCAGTTCCCGGCAGCACCTGACTGGGGACTTGAGGACAGGGTGGGTGGCCAAAGTGAGGGGCTGTGGAGGCTCCCAGGGGCTGTGCCCCACTGGAGCATGGGGGCCCAGGGCCCTGGGGTAGAACCAGGCAGGTGGGTGCGGGTCACAGGTAGGAAGGATTCCCCAAGGCCCCAGCTGTCCTGCGGTGGGCACCCTGTCACTGAGGGGCTGGCAGGGGCTGGACTCAGCCACCAGGACACTGTTGGGGGACTGGACGGGGCTCCTAGGATGGGGGGCTGTGCTGAATGAAGACTGGAAGCCAGAAGGTGCAGGGCTCCCAGCAGGTGGGGCCACACTTCAGCCTGGGGGCCCAGGGCTTCTCAGGGGGTCTCAGCCATGCCCACCCCACATCTAACAATCACTAGGGCCGAGGACACTCCCTCCAGGGGCTGGGGTTGGGGCCCCAGCAAGATTACGTGGGGACTGGAGATAAAGGGGAGCCCCCCGCCCGAGGCCCTGCCGATCCCACATGACCCAGGGGTTCACTCACGTCCTTCACGTAGCGGGACGAGATGGACTTCCCGTTGCGGTCGATGGCGCCCTCAGCAATGATGATGATGTTCAGGCGGGATCCTCGGCTCCGAGTCTGGGTCAGAGACACCGCAAGGCTCAGCCACCAGCCTGCAGACAGCTGTCTCCAGACACCTGGAACCCTCCTTGGGGTCCACGCCTCAGGGTTCATGTGGGCAAACCAGGACCCTGCTGTCCCACCTGGGGTTGGGGGTCAGGGAGGAGGAGCTTGCAGGGGGCTGGGGGACTAGAGGATTCCTGCCCACCTCCCACTCCCCAGGCTGAGGGAAGCCTTCCTGCCTCAGCTGGTGAGGATGAATTAGCATCACTCATTGTTGCAAAAGAGAGTGTCTTGGGGGATTTAAAAGTGCTTTTCACCTATTTCCTCAACAAACATTTGTAAGAGTCACTCTGATCCACCAGCCCCTGTTGGCCCCACAGCACTAGAAGAAAGTGACAAAGACAGGATCGGAGTAGCTCCTGTGAGGCATAGGTGCAGAGGGGACGGGGAGCCAGGCATGGAGGGCTGCCCGGAGGTGGTGGCGGTGCCGTGACGTGAAGCCGCCAGAAGGGCCCACACTTCCCTGCCTCACTCACTGCAGCCCAGGAGGTGGGCAGGGCAGAGGGCGACACCTGCATGTAACAGGTAGGGAAACTGAGGCTCGGCGAAGCCCTGGGGGATGGGGCTGGGGTGAGGCTGAGAGCCTTACTCAGAAGGAAAGCAGCAGGGTGTGTGAGCCTGAGTCCAGGCCACTTCCAGGAAGACCAGCCCCCAGTTCTCAGCGAGTAGGTCAAGGGCAAGGCTAAGGTCAGCCAGGGACCATCACCCCCAGAGCCGTGCTCCACCCATCGAGGCTACTTGGGGGTATAAGGACTCCACCCAAGGAGAGGACACTGGCCTCTGGCCAGTCTCTCTGCCAGGCTCAGTTCAGTCCCACCCTTGCCTTCCCTGGGGAAGGTTCCAGAAGGCAGTCATGACCCTCAGCCCCGCCCACTGTCCTGGGCAGGGACACAAAGCCCTGGGTGGTGGGGTGGCGGGGCGGGGGAGTATTCACCAGTGGATGGGAATGAGGCCGCCTCCTTGGTCACATGGGGACAGGGACACGTGGGAAGCATAGGGCCTGGCTCTGACCGCCCCCAGGACACCGGAACAGCAGGCCCAGCCCCGGGCAGCCTCCACACTCATCCTGCCCTTGGGCCAGTTTGCAGAGGACATTGTGGGTGGACACAGCCCGTTAGGGCCCCAGACGGGGCCTGAGCGTGAACTTGGGAGCACAGTCTCAGGGGCTCCCTGGCTTTGAACCCAGACCACAGCCCTTGAGCACCACCTCATGGAAGGGCACCTCCCACCCCTGTCCTAGCCCTCCTGCCCACCACTGAGCCCTGGCCTAGCCAAGCAGCCAGCTTATCCCAGTTGGGGCTTTGGGGATCCCTACCTAGGCCAGAGTATCTGCCTGTTCTGTGCCAGAGGCCCCAACTTCATCTTGAGAGGCCAGAGAGCTGCGTCTGGGCACCCCGGCTCAGGCGCCCCTGCTCACCCCTCCTGAATGAGGCCTCAGCCCCGCTGCTCCCACTCCCATGAGCCCCTGCTGCACATCCCTGTGCGCCGTCTTCACAAGGCTGTGCCCCCAACTCAGGCTCAGCAGTCAGGGCCTCCAGGAAGCCAGCTTGACCGTGTCCCTGCTCCTGCTGTGCTCACAGCAGGGACCGTGGGAGAATACCCTCAGCCGCTCACCTCGCCCAGCCGCTCACACATGAAGTTCTCCCAGCCGTCCTCAGGTGGCGCCTCGGGGATAAACAGCCAGTCGGCCCCTGAGGCCAGGGCAGACACCAGGGCCAGGTACCTGCATGGGCAGGAGGGCGAGGGGCTGCAGTGGGTGGACCCCCACCCAGCATCCCAGACCCTGGGCCTGGGGTTACAGGGCAGGTACAGCTCTGAGCGGCAGCCAGCCCCAGAGTCAGGGCTCCCCGGCCCCACCCCGGCTCTCACACCCAGAGCATTGAGGGAGCACCCGCCATGGGCAGGGCACCGAGGAGGCCTCGCGTCCCACTCCCGCTCCCCAGGAGCCCCGGACCCCCGCTGACCAGGACCGCCCCTTACCCGCAGTGCCGTCCCATCACCTCCAGCACGAAGGTCCTCTGGTGGCTGTGGACACAGAGAGGACAGAGGGTATCAGTGCCGAGGCTCGTGGAGCAGCCTGGACTCCTGTGTCCCGCCACCCACAGCCCCAGCTCAACCAAGAGCACGCCTGGGAGACACAGAGGACGCGGGGGCAGCCCAAGGACGGACAGCCTTTGTCTTTCCCAGGGCAGCCAAGTCTGCACTGAGTCATCTCTGTCGGGCTCACGCCCGGTGTAAGACAGGTTTTCACTGATCTTCTGTTCCTGAGGCTAAAGGCCATTTGCCTGGCCTGCGCTTGGCTATCTTAGCTAGCAGCTGAGGACGCCTGTGGGATGCACCATTGCCCAGGGCCACAGGAGCCCTATATGAGCCACGGCCCACCCAGGGCTCAAGGGAACCTGGAGGGGTAGGGACCAGACCCAAAGCCCTTTTTGCTCACCCCACTGTGAATCTCCCTCCAACTGGGGGCTGAGGGCAGCCAGCACAGACCCCTAGGGACGGAATCACACTGACAAGCCGTTAACTCTGCAGAGCGGCCACCTCAGCCCCTGGCTGGGGGACGGGATCCCGAGCTCGCTTGCCTGGTGGCCTGGCCGGGTGGAGGCCTCGCTCACCTCTGGGCGGTGGTGGTGATGGCATCGATGACTTCCATGATGCGGTGCAGCGCCGAGTCTGTGCCGATGGTCATGTCAGTGCCGCAGAAGTCGTTGTCGATGGAGCCCACCAGCCCCGCGATGTTCAGGTGCGAATAGGTCTGAGCCGTGCCCTCTGAGATCTTGCCTGGGAAGAAGGGGCCAGTCCGGCTGCAGCCTCTGTGCCTCCACCCAGCTCCCGTGGCCACTACATGGGAGTGATCCCTATCACCTCCCTCAGCCCACCTGCAGTGCAACCTGATCAGGCCCTCAGGCTCGGCTTCCCCCTCCCCAGGTCCTACAGCAGGGGTCCCAGGTGCGGGGAGGGGAGCAGTGGCTGGACCACTAGAATCGAGTACACACTCATCCCCTACCCAGAGACCCTCAGGGAAATCCTGGAATGTGCACCCCTCACCTCCATGTCCCCATGAGCGGCACAGAACCAACAGAGCTCCAATAGGCCACTTTCCAATCGGGGATCCCCAGGACTTTACATCTTATGTTACCAGATTTTAACTACCATGTTTCTGCAAACTAGCACAAGCCCATAACCAACATCCAGGAACAAACCTCAAAGCGCAAGTAAGTCAGCCTGGGAACTGCCGTCCAGCCCCAGGAGGCCTCACTACTGGCCAAACTCGGAGCATCCCCACCCTGGCCCGCACCTCCTGGAGCATCCAGGCCCCTCCTCCCGGCCAGCAGCCAGGTGGCCTCTCACCTCCTCTGGTCTTGCCCACTCCCTGCCCTTAAGCTGCTGTGTCCGGGCTGGGCTGCAACCCACCTTCGCTCACCAGCTCCTCCAGGAGGCTGCCCCACTCGCTGCGGAAGATGTTGGCGCCAGTGAGGCTGCCGTCCCCACCAATGACGCACAGGTTGGTGATGCCGCGCTGGACCAGGTTGTAGGCGGCCGCCCGGCGCCCCTCCCGCGTGGTGAAGGCCTTGCAGCGGGCACTGCCGATGACGGTGCCACCCTGCATGGAGGAGTGGGAGCCTGAGCCAATGGGGCATGACGGGAGCCTGGGCACTGGGCAGGGGATCTGGGGACCCCAAAGAACTGAGAGGGCTGAGGCCAGGGGCCCCTCAGAAGCCTGGGCAGGTGTCCCCCTGCTCCCTGGCATGCCTCCTCATGTGTGCGAGGAGGAGGCTGTCCACCACCAGGCTCAGGGAGCTCGACAAGGCAACGGGTGAGCAGGCTCCGAGATCTATAAGGTGCACACAGACACACACGTGCACACAGACACACACGTGCACACACACATGCGCACATGTGCACCATGCACACTCACACACACATGCGTGTACTCTGGTGGATACGTGGGGAGCCAATACAGGGACCTGCCTGGGCAGCTCACTCCAGCATCCACGTGGCCCCTCCCTGCTCAGCCTTGGCCGGGGCTCCCCAGACTGTCCCACGAGAACACCTGTGGATCCCCTGCTCTCAGCCAGGTGGAGAGGACAATGTGCCCGGGCCACGCCATGCTGCTCCCAAGACCACAAGGCTGGTTTCAGACTTCGTGGAAAATGCGAGTCAGTGCCCCCTTCCCCTTGCTCCCACCCCCTCACCCCCTGTGCTCTGTGCAGCTCCTCACTCCTCCCCAAATACCAGCTCCTCCCACATCTTTAGTGCCCACCTTTCATGCAGCTTCACTTCCCAGCTAACACTTGGCCTAACACCCCTTCCCTGGGTGCTCTCTCAGGACAGAAGGACGGCCATCCTCAGACACAGGGTCGGAGCAGAGTGACAGCTGGACCCAGGCCTGAAGCAGGACGGCTGTCCTTCTTGGAGCCCTGGGGTGGAGGACGAGGTACCCAGGCTGCCACAGCCCCACCCATGATGGGGTCAGGGAGCACGGTTCCAGAGCAGGGGAACAGGGGACAGGGGTCTGACGAGGCCCAAGAACAGGGCTTGTCTGCGCCCCGCTGGACCCACCAGACCTCGATAAACCAGCTCATTCCCAAGGGTGCCTACAGAGCACAGTCCCCTGGGAATGTCCACCCTGGGCAGGAGGTGTGGGTAGCACCTCAGGGTGGCCATGCCTGGATGACCCTGGGTCCAGGCCCATCACCCACTGCTCTGCTGCCCATGGGAGGCTCGTGATGACAGCAGATCAATAAGCAGGTGTCAGCTGGTGGCCCAGGATACAGAGGTGACAGGCGCCCACAAAGGTCCCTGCTCTTTAGGAGGACTAGGGTCTCCCCATAGACCCCTGGTCCAAAGACCCCCTTGCCTAGGAATCCCTGACCCCAGGGGGGCGTTGAGCTGCTCAACCCCCGCCCTCACTAAGTAGGATGATGAAGGGGAAGGCGGAGGAGGCACCGGGAGGCTGAGGCCGTGTAAGCCTCCTCCAGGGGGCTCTCTTCAGCCCGCAGCTGGAAGCTGAGACATCTGGGGCCATCCCACCACTGTGACCTCTTAAACCCACGACCTCCCACTCCCGCGACCCTAAGGCGACTGGATGGCACAGTCAGCCTGGAGCCAGTCCCCTGAGGGATGGTGAGTAGCCTGTGTCCCTAAGTGTGCCTGTCCCCCTGTGTGCCTATGTGTCTCTGTGTCTGTCTCTGTGTGTGTCTGTCTCTGTGTGTGTCTGTGTGTGTCTGTGTCTCTGTGTGTGTCTGTGTCTATCTGTGTGTCTCTGTGTGTGTCTGTGTCTGTGTGTGTCTGTCTCTGTGTGTCTCTGTGTGTATCTGTGTCTGTGTGTGTCTCTGTGTCTCTGTGTGTGTCTGTGTCTGTGTATGTCTGTCTCTGTGTGTGTCTGTCTCTATGCACCTGTGTATCCCCCTGTGTGTGGCTGTGTGTCTCTGTGTGTGTCTGTCTCTGTGTGTGTCTGTCTCTGTGTGTGTCTGTCACTGTGTGTGTCTGTGTGTGTGCACCTGTGAATCCCCCTGTGTGTGTCTGTCTCTGTGTGTGTCTGTCACTGTGTGTGTCTGTCTCTGTGTGTGGCTGTGTGTCTCTGTGTGTGTCTGTCCCTGTGTGTGTCTGTCTCTGTGTGTGTCTGTGTGTGGCTGTGTGTCTCTGTGTGTGTCTGTCACTGTGTGTGGCTGTGTGTCTCTGTGTGTGTCTGTCCCTGTGTGTGTCTGTCTCTGTGTGTGTCTGTGTGTGGCTGTGTGTCTCTGTGTGTGTCTGTCACTGTGTGTGGCTGTGTGTCTCTGTGTGTGTCTGTCCCTGTGTGTGTCTGTCTCTGTGTGTGGCTGTGTGTCTCTGTGTGTGTCTGTCCCTGTGTGTGTCTGTCTCTGTGTGTGTCTGTGTGTGGCTGTGTGTCTCTGTGTGTGTCTGTCTCTGTGTGTGTCTGTGTGTGGTTGTGTGTCTCTGTGTGTGTCTGTCCCTGTGTGTGGCTGTCTCTGTGTGTGTCTGTGTGTGGCTGTGTGTCTCTGTGTGTGTCTGTCTCTGTGTGTGTCTGTCTCTGTGTGTGTCTGTCTCTGTGTGTGTCTGTGTGTGGCTGTGTGTCTCTGTGTGTGTCTGTCACTGTGTGTGGCTGTGTGTCTCTGTGTGTGTCTGTCCCTGTGTGTGTCTGTCTCTGTGTGTGTCTGTGTGTGGCTGTGTGTCTCTGTGTGTGTCTGTCACTGTGTGTGGCTGTGTGTCTCTGTGTGTGTCTGTCCCTGTGTGTGTCTGTCTCTGTGTGTGGCTGTGTGTCTCTGTGTGTGTCTGTCCCTGTGTGTGTCTGTCTCTGTGTGTGTCTGTGTGTGGCTGTGTGTCTCTGTGTGTGTCTGTCTCTGTGTGTGTCTGTGTGTGGTTGTGTGTCTCTGTGTGTGTCTGTCCCTGTGTGTGGCTGTCTCTGTGTGTGTCTGTGTGTGGCTGTGTGTCTCTGTGTGTGTCTGTCCCTGTGTGTGGCTGTCTCTGTGTGTGTCTGTGTGTGGTTGTGTGTCTCTGTGTGTGTCTGTATCTGTGTGTGTCTGTCTCTGTGTGTCTCTGTGTGTATCTGTGTCTGTGTGTGTCTCTGTGTCTCTGTGTGTGTCTGTCTCTGTGTGTGTCTGTGTGTGGTTGTGTGTCTCTGTGTGTATCTGTCTCTGTGTGTGGCTGTGTGTCTCTGTGTGTGTCTGTCCCTGTGTGTGTCTGTCTCTGTGTGTGTCTGTGTGTGGCTGTGTGTCTCTGTGTGTGTCTGTCTCTGTGTGTGTCTGTGTGTGGTTGTGTGTCTCTGTGTGTGTCTGTCTCTGTGTGTGTCTGTCTCTGTGTGTGTCTGTGTGTGTGCACCTGTGAATCCCCCTGTGTGTGTCTGTCTCTGTGTGTGTCTGTCACTGTGTGTGTCTGTCTCTGTGTGTGGCTGTGTGTCTCTGTGTGTGGTTGTGTGTCCCTGTGTGTGTCTGTCACTGTGTGTGTCTGTCTCTGTGTGTGGCTGTGTGTCTCTGTGTGTGGTGTGTGTCTCTGTGTGTGTCTGTCCCTGTGTGTGTCTGTCCCTGTGTGTGTCTGTCTCTGTGTGTGTCTGTGTGTGGCTGTGTGTCTCTGTGTGTGTCTGTCTCTGTGTGTGTCTGTGTGTGGTTGTGTGTCTCTGTGTGTGTCTGTCTCTGTGTGTGGCTGTGTGTGGTTGTGTGTCTCTGTGTGTGTCTGTCTCTGTGTGTGTCTGTGTGTGTGCACCTGTGAATCCCCCTGTGTGTGGCTGTGTGTCTCTGTGTGTGGTTGTGTGTCTCTGTGTGTGTCTGTCTCTGTGTGTGGCTGTGTGTGGTTGTGTGTCTCTGTGTGTGTCTGTCTCTGTGTGTGTCTGTGTGTGTGCACCTGTGAATCCCCCTGTGTGTGGCTGTGTGTGTCTGTGTGTGTCTGTCCCTGTGTGTGTCTGTCTCTGGTGTGTGGCTGTGTGTGGCTGTGTGTCTCTGTGTGTGTCTGTCTCTGTGTGTGTCTGTGTGTGTGCACCTGTGAATCCCCCTGTGTGTGTCTGTCTCTGTGTGTGTCTGTCCCTGTGTGTGTCTGTCTCTGTGTGTGGCTGTGTGTGGCTGTGTGTCTCTGTGTGTGTCTGTCTCTGTGTGTGGCTGTGTGTGGTTGTGTGTCTCTGTGTGTGTCTGTCTCTGTGTGTGGCTGTGTGTCTGTCCCTGTGTGTGTCTGTCTCTGTGTGTGGTTGTGTGTCTCTGTGTGTGTCTGTCTCTGTGTGTGTCCTGGTGTGTGGCTGTGTGTGTATGTCCCTGTGTGGTGTCTGTCTCTGTGTGTGGTCTGTGTGTGGCTGTGTGTCCCTGTGTGTGTCTGTCTCTGTGTGTGTCTGTGTGTGGCTGTGTGTCCCTGTGTGTGTCTGTCTCTGTGTGTGTCTGTGTGTGGCTGTGTGTCCCTGTGTGTGTCTGTCTCTGTGTGTGTCTGTGTGTGGTTGTGTGTCTCTGTGTGTGTCTGTCCTCTGTGTGTGTCTGTGTGTGTGCCGTCCTCTGCACCCAGCTCTCCTGCACCCCTCCTCGCCTAACCTGAGCTTGAGTCACCCTAGAACAGGCCCTCCCTGTGCAAACAAGCAACAGAGAATCATTGTTCTCCTTTGCTCTGGCAGAGCGAGTGGCTCCCCTTTCTTCCACCCTCCCCATTCCTATCCCCCTAAAGACCCCGTTACAGAGACACAGACACATGTGGGCAGCCCTGGAATTCCCTCACAGACCGTGTTACTTTGTTTTCACTCTTTTACTAGGATGCAGGAAACCCCTGCCTGCCTCTGCTCTCCCAGAGCTTCCTGTCTCCCACCTTGGGCCTGTCTGTGTCCCTGTCCCTTCTGCCCCCCTGACCCGAGGTCAGGCTGACTTCCCAGCCTTGCCTGTAACGGGCCATTTCTGAATAGGACACATAGCAGGCACTTCTGCAGGCCCGTCCCTCTTGGGTGGGGATCCGGACCCTCAGACCAGGCTCAGATGGGCCAGAGTCCTCAAAAGTCTCGGTCATGCCTGGGGAGACATCTCCTCAGGGCATCAGGGACCCGTGGCTCAGCGAGCTGGGACAGGTGGGACTCACGCCCTGATAAATGGTCTAGAACTTCCAGAGGGCAGGTGAGACCTCTTCAGGGAGTGCCGAAATTTCGTGGAGCAAGTGCTCTCCAAATCAGCGGGGGTGGCGTCCAAGGCCAGGCCTCCCGGAGTTCTGTACACATGGTGCTTTGGTGGCGCTTTGTCTTTCCCGTTTGCTGAAAGCTGGGTACGTGGCCTAGGTCCCGACGTTGTATAGAGCTCCTGTAATGAGAAGCGCCGATGTTTCAGCGGCCAGTGGCTTATGAGAAATAACATGGTTTCTCAAGCGGGTTCTGTCAGCAAGAGTTCAGAGGAGAACCCACGTCAGGCGGCACATGCAGCGTCCGGTATGGAGACCAGCACAGTTGCACTGGGGGAAAGGCGACCCAGAGGCCCGCCACCCCCTGGTTCCATGTTGCTGACAGACGAGGTGGCCACAGCACGTGCGGACGTTGTGTAGCAGTGCCGTCAGAAGGCTGGCCGCACACCTTAGCTGAATACACAAACATGTTCTTAGCCAGCATTATGTCCAATCAGTCCCAAACCGTCCCTCCGGAGGTCCACAAACGGTGAACGGTCATACCCTGGTGGGCGCTGCTCAGGGCGACTCCCGCATGGCAGATGAGCACAAGTCGACAGTGCACATGGTCTCCTTTTGGGGCCACACAGTCACGCCATGCTGAGAGGAAGTGAGCCAGACAGACGTGCGACGCTGTGCCTGTCATTTCTGAAATCTAGGTTGGCACCCTGGAGGCACGCGGTGTCACTTTCTGAGGAGAGGGTCCTGGCAGGCGAGGGGCCACAGGGTGCTTGACTGCCGTCTCTGCGGTTCTGACCCCAAGTGTGTGACCCTAGGTGCAGCTCATGGGACACGCATCAGAAGTGTCCCTGTCGGAACAGGAAGCAACTTGCGCATGAGTCACGGCTCGTCTATTAGCACCAGCCTGCAAGGCCTGCAGAGGGTGCTGCCAACCCCAGCTTTGTCCCATAGAACACCCGCTGACCCCAGCCGACTTCACTTCATCCCCAAGGCCCTGGGAGTGGAGGAGGCCTCTGCAGTCAGGACCCCGGCGCTCTTCCTGCCAGATGGGGCTTTGGGCCGAGGTTCCATGCGTCCTGCTCCTCGTGCGGCATGTCTCTGTTGGCCGATGGGGGCACCCATCGTCATGCCTATCCCACTACTTCAGGGCTATGAAGCTCGTGGAGGGAGGCGAGAACATCAGGCAG
Source organism: Capra hircus (assembly GCF_001704415.2). NCBI lineage: Eukaryota > Metazoa > Chordata > Mammalia > Artiodactyla > Bovidae > Capra > Capra hircus. The sequence goes on from NW_017204900.1 coordinate 28,483, forward strand.
GGCCAACTGGCTCAGCGTCTCCCAAATCATCATCCAGCTGGTGAAGCCTGTGACCCTACCTTGCTGTGAGCGCAGTGCACGCCCGGACGTCTGCACACAGGGACATGGAATGGAACAATAAGGAGATATAACAGGTGCACACA
>NW_017204901.1:0-18603 GCF_001704415.2 Capra hircus
AATGAGCACTAAGAGATAGTGGGAGCTCAGCTAAGCCATCTATGTAGGCTTTTGTCTGATGCTGGAGATTGAACATCACTAGGAAGTGATGACGGCTGTGATATGGGAAAGACCATGGGCAAGATGGAATCCACAAGCATGAGATGGAATCCTACAAGGTGTCAGGAAACTCTTAAGAGATGCAGAGCAGAGAGAATAATGCAGCGATCATATGAAGACACATACAAAAGACAGGGAAATCACATACAAAAAAGAGAAACTGGCTCACCAATCTCAAACAGGCATTAAACTACTCATATTTTCTTTATATCCTAATACACTAAATATATATAGGGCTTCCCAGGTGGCTCAGTGGTGAAAAAATCCTCCTGCTAATACCAATGCAGGAGAGCCAAGTTTGATCCCTGGGTCAGGAAGATTCCCTGGAGAAGGAATAAGCAACCTACTCCAATATTCTTGCCTAGGAAATACCATGGACAGAGGAGCCTGGATGGCTACAGTCCATGGGGGTCACAAAAGAATCAGACATGACTTAGAGACTAAACAACATCAACAGAATAAATATATATATATATATATATATATATGGATGAAATTCTAGAAGATACTACGGTTGGCTTATTTTCTGTGAAAGAAATTGATCTCTTAGGGGTCATTAAACAAGATCATCCTCAAGTAGGTGATTAATAAGTTTCTCTGAAAAAATAGATATTTCTGTTATTAATTATGTATTCTAGGAAGAGATCAGGGGCCAAAATACAAGAACTAAAGAAATCAAGGAGAAAGACCATCTCTTAGAAAGCATTGACACTGATATTGACACTGGAGTAGAAAAAACTTTGACAAAACCCATGAAGACACAGCTCTGTTCTCAAAAGGACCCCATGGCAGTGGCATTGAAAGTGTGGGCTTTAGTAGATATTCTAAGTATTCTTGCCTGGAAAATTCCATGGGCAGAGCAGCCTGGTGGGCTATAGTCCATAGGGCACAAAGAGTCAGACACCAGAGTGACTGAGCATGCAGACACACACGTGGGAACATATAAGTAACCAGCAAAATAAGACTCTCCACTGTAAAGCAGGAGCGAAGAATGTAGTGATAATAATTTAGCTTATGAATAACAATAAAAAGTTAAACTCATAAAATAGGTGATATAAGATTCATATTACAAAAAAAATTTGGGTTATTCTAGAATTATTCATTTAAAATGGTAATTCACATGCCAAAATGAAAACATGGTAGCTAAAATACTAAAAAAGGAGTTTTTAAAATGAAAGTGCAACACAAACTTCATATTTTGTGAGAACAGAAACAAATGTATTACATCTCTTAATTGGCATTAAAAGGGAAAGTATTTTAAATTCAGAGGAGACCACATTATACTTTGTATCTGGGCCAAATTGTCCTCATTAAGACACTTCTTTGGGCATATGGAAACAAAAGTCTGGATAGACTTTTTAAGGAGCCCTGCAGGTGTTCCTGAAATGGACGAGGTTGGACAAGGTGGCCTGCTGATGGCTGGATACTGGTTTGAAACACAGCACAACTGTGATGCCTATAGGATATCCATCTTGTGTTTGTATTTGCCAGCTATCTTCAGCCTGTCTGAAGATGAGAAGATTAAAAAAAAAAAATGGTTCTCTTGCTTGGACTTGTCTGACAAATCAGATTCTTGGACTGATCTTCTTGTAGCACCTGCAGTTATATTTAGATCAAGGACTAAAAGCACCTCTTGTTCCCACCACTACCATCTTACATTCAGTAGGATAACTGTTATGATGGTTCCTCTTTTATTTGTCTATTCATCAAAATATTTACTAAGTGTCTATGGTGTTATGCTAGCTGCTGGGAATACAGATGGACAGACGTTCGTTTGTCAGGAGCCCAGCCCAGTGATGAGGAAGGAAAGTAGACAATTACAATAGATCCATCAACAAAGCCGCTTGACCATGAGCAACGGAAAGGTACTGATTACTCCCACCAAGATGTTGCCATTATCTGTTGCTGTCACAGAAGAAGCTTTGCTGAGTTTATAATATGTACAGCAGGAATAGAGGGCTTTAAAGGGAAAAAAAAATCAGGATGCTGATGTGTGATAGAGATTTCTTTTTCACATTGAATACATTTAAAATGTGGAAATGAGCTATGAAGCTCAAAATTTTTCTGCTTGGGAGATTCCCATAGGCGTTGATCAGATTTATAAAGCAGTGAGGAGAAGTAAAGCAGCAGGCTTCACTCCTCTCCTTAACACCCAAGGCAGACATTTCTGCTAGAGTGCACGTGCGTATAGTCCCTTCTACATAAACTGCTCCCAGGCCTGCGCCACCAGCCATCAGGCCCCTGTGTGGAGCAAGCTTTTCTCTGCTTCTCTTAAAGTAACTGATCTTGCTGGTAATGGTAGAAAGAGTCTGTCTTAGTTTGTAACCTCTCTGAGATGTTCTGGAAGATAGATAACAACATTGTTCCAACAAGACCTTGAGCCAACTTTTGGGTTGGCTTTTAAAATTTTCCGGGGTCTAGTTGTGAGCTCTTACCTAGTGTCCTCTCAGTCTATTCTAGTTGAATGAGCTTAAGATTGAATCCTAAGTGAATCTTCTTTTTCTTTCAGTATTTCTCAGATAAATAATAGGGTAATTATATTTTTGTCTATAAATATATTTGCAATATTCAAAAATTTTTTTGTCTCTAATCATAGTGAATGCTTGGTGCATAAATTGTTTTCTTAGAGACTTGTTCCTTGATCACCACGTGTGGTAAAGTTATATTTTGTATTCTTTGTCTTTATGACTTTTTATATATTAATTTCTTTTCCCCTAGAATATATGCTCAAGAAAGCAGATAATTTTATTTCTTATTTTCCATGAGGTATTACCTCAATATCTACAATTAAACCTGTCAGATATTGAATGCTTACTTGAAATATGAAATAATCATGAGAGGGAAGCATGGCACAAGTGCATTTTTGATGAGGAAGCAAAATCGGAGTGTCTCCTGGCTTAATTTGACCACATGCATGTAAAACAGCATAATCCTCCACCTTTGCTACCTTATATTTGGTGCTTCCAAAGTTTAAGGTTACATGATACTTGTTAGTTGCCTGTTCTCACTCAAAAGAAGTTGCAAAGGAGACAATCCAACAAAACCTAGCACTTAGAAAAAACTGTTTGATATCCAGATAAATCTGAAAAGAATTCTGAGTCATTAACTTTTAGAAAAAGACTGACACTTTTATGCCCAGCCATAACATGAGTGAGTGCAAAACCCTACAGGATTCATTAAAGCTATTCAAAAGTTCAACAGCTCACAGAACTATGTAAAACAAATATTTGAGAGGATTTCTTTTATGCTTGATCTCTTTTCTGTTAATTCTGCTAAATTATTTCCATTCATATTTTATTTGCATGACACCTACTATCACAGCAATCCACTTAACTGACATTTTCCTTAATGAACATTCAAGAGAAGCAATTGAAAATGGGAATCATTTTCTTCTTTTTAACTACTTTGTTAAGTTCTTGCAAGTTTATGCCAAGTTTTCCTCTTTTAAAATAATCGAGTCTCGTTTAAAGGAATTCTAGATTTCAACATTAAATTTGCTGTATTCTATGAAATAATAAAATGATAAAGGACTTTCACAGATACTTAGGCTCATTTAGAATTGTGTATGTCTATTTTTATGAATATGTAATAATGATATATATGTTGCAATTGCCTAAGTGACATAAACAAGGCTAAATTGCTAATTTGCTTGACATGAGTTTTGAATTTTGGCCTTACCAGAACTGTCAATTCAGTTGGTTAAAAGCAGAAGCTAAAGCTGTCATATCTACTGTTTACAAGAGAGCAACCTTGAGATCTCTAAAGCAGCAAATTAAAAAATATATATATTCACCCTCTAACAGGTATCTCCTTTGACCAAACTCAATAGCAACACAACCTTCTTCTACCCAGCTGTGCTTAGCTGTGTCCAACTCTTTGTGACCCCATGAACTGTAGCCCTTCAGACTCCTCTGTCCATGGGATTTTTCAGGCAAGAATACTGGAGTGGGTTGCCACTTCCTCCTCCAGGGGATATTCCTGACCTAGAGATGGAACCTACGTCTCCTTCATTAGCAGGCAGATTCTTTGCCATTGAGCCATCTGGGAAGTCCAACCTTCCTCTAAAACTGTCCAAAACACAAAGCTAACACAACATGGGCTTAAGCTCCTTTCAGGGACATCCAGATGTACTGTTTACTGAGTTCTTTCAATTTCATTGATTTTATTAGTATTGAGAGAGGTGAGCAAATCACCAACAAGGGAAAAACTGTCTCCAGTGTATTCATTTCCACCTTTTCTTTTGAACATTTAGAAAGGTAATAAGTCACTCACTAGTGAATTGTTTCCCAGGTCTCCCTTGTGAACCGCTTTTCTGGCAGTGATAAAAGCTCTATTTACAGAACATTCTAGTTTCCAAGTTTGCAGAACAGAATACACCTTGAGTATCGTTTCTTCACAGTCAACCTCCCACATCCATACATGACCACTGGAAAAACCATAGCCTTGACTAGATGGAATTTTGTTGGCAAAGTAATGTCTCTGCTTTTCAATATGCTATCTAGGTTGGTCATAACTTTTCTTCCAAGGAGCAAGTGTCTTTTAATTTCATGGCTGCAATCACCATCTGCAGTGATTTTGGAGCCCCCCAAAAATAAAGTATGACACAGTTTCCACTGTTTTCCCATCTGTTTCCCATCAAGTGATGGGACCAGATACCATGATCTTCATTTTCTGAATGTTGAGCTTTAAGCCAACTTTTTCGCTCCCTCTTTCACTTTCATCAAGAGCCTTTTTAGTTCCTCTTCACTTTCTGCCATAACGGTGGTGTCATCTGCATATCGGAGGTTATTGATAATTCTCCTGGCAATCTTAATTCCAGCTTGTGCTTCTTCAAACTCAGCATTTCTTATGATGTCCTCTGCATAGAAGTTAAATAAGCAGGGTGACAATATACAGCCTTGACATACTCCTTTTCCTATTTGGAACAAGTCTGTTGTTCCATGTCCAGTTCTAACGGTTGCTTCCTGACCTGCATATAGGTTTCTCAAGAGGCAGGTCAGATAGTATGGTATTCCCATCTGTTGAAGAATTTTCCACTGTTTATTGTGATCCACACAGTCAAAGGCTTTGGTGTAATCAATAAAGCAGAAATAGATGTTTTTCTGGAACTCTCTTGCTTTTTTGGTGATACAGTGGATGTCAGCAATTTGATCTCCGGTTCCTCTGCCTGATGCTTTTGAACTGTGGTGTTGGAGAAGACTCTTGAGAGTCCCTTGGACTGCAAGGAGATCCAACCAGTCCATTCTGAAGGAGATCAGCCCTGGGATTTCTTTGGAAGGAATGATGCTAAAGCTGAAACTCCAGTACTTTGGCCACCTCATGTGAAGAGCTGACTCATTGGAAAAGACTCTGATGCTGGGAGGGATTGAGGGCAGGAGGAGAAGGGGACGACAGAGGATGAGATGGCTGGATGGCATCACTGACTTGATGGACGTGAGTCTGAGTGAACTCCGGGAATTGGTGATGGACATGGAGGCCTGGCGTGCTGCGATTCATGCGGTCGCAAAGAGTGGGACACGACTGAGAGACTGAACTGAACTGAGTGTCCTTGCTGTCATCAATTGGCTACAACAAAGCCCTGAAACAGATTACTAAATCAGCAAAATTTGTCCCGAGAATATTTTAAGCAGAGATTGTCCTGTGCTCCATCATGGAGTGGTGGATTTAGGAAGAAAAGTCTGTGCTTCTGCTACTTGAGTTCAGAGGCTACTACAACTACATCATAGACGTGAGAACCTGGCAAGATGTATAAGCTCTCTGTGCTACCGTCTTCTCCCTTGTGAAATAGAAACAATAATATTTACTTCATAGGATGGTATGCAAATCATTTAATAAATAAAAGTGCTTAAGACAATGGGCTGCATTCTGTACTTGTGTGAGGATTCACTATTACTGCTACTCAGTATGTGCACACACGTACACATGTAAGCACTGTCTTTTATTATTGGCATGAGTTGTGTTTGCTCCCCCCTCTTAAAAAATGTTCCATTTCTTGAATTAATCCTGTTAGTAATTAACTTGATATCCTACTTTATGCAAATAAAGAAAGTCAAAGTGAAGTCGCTCAGTTGTGTCCAACTCTTTGCGATCCGGTAGACTGTAGCCTAACAGGCTCCTCCATCCACGGGATTCTCCAGGCAAGAGTACTGGAGTGGGCTGCCATTTCCTTCTCCAGAGGATCTTCTCCACCCAGGGATCGAACCTGGGTCTCCCGCATTGCAGGCAGACGCTTTACCCTCTGAGCACCAGAGAAGCCCCTTTATTATGCAAATAGGTTCTCAGAGAAAGCCTGAATGTCTTTAACCTTCAACAGTTTTCAGCTATTGAGATATTCTAAATTTCTCAGTTTAACTTGCAATAGCCTTGGTACAATTGTTCCTTTTTATTTATGTCTCTAGATACTGATACAAAATTCCTCTTTACTAAGAAGTCTTTCTACATCATATTATCTATATTTTAGTTTTACTGTTCCCTCTGTCATAAATATCGGTCTTAATCTTCCCTTTCGTTATGTGCCCAACTCAAATTTCACTCTGATCCTAAAGCGTTTCCAAAATTCCTCAGTAAATGCTTTGTTTTATGTTTCAGCATAGTTCCTTTTTTTTCTCTTTCTTTCTTTTTTTTAGTTTATCTTTTACATACATTACTGTGGAAGGATCTTACACACTGTGAAATGTATAAATCTTAAGTATGCAACAGGATGAGTTTTGATAAGTGCAGGTACCCATGTAGCCCACACTCTTATTAATTCATGGAACATATCCATCATTCCAGAAAGTTACCAGAGCCCCTGGTCAGTTCTGACAACCTCTATTCTGAGGTCCATCACTCTGGCTAGTTTTGCCTGTTTTGATACTTCATAGGAATGGAATCCCTTTTGAATATGTTGTCTATGAGTTAAAGCACTGTGTATGTAGTCTGATAGTCCAGAAGTGAGGCAGCACAATGGTTAACACACTTTACATAAGAAGTTGATAAGAATTTAAATTAGAAAAGAGGAAAAATCAAGCAAATACTAGAGGAGGTGAAGTACACAGCTATAGGCAAAGTATCTTTGGGAGAAAATGCTGAGAATCTTAAAATTTGAAATGGCTGATTGGCTAACTGATTATATCACGTGTTAGTATGGATCCTCTTTATTTGCCCCAAACTATTGAAGTATTATTGTTCTACACAGACCTAATGATAGTAATGTTTAAGAAAAAGTGGGTTCAGCTCAGATACTTGAACTGGAAAATAATGGGAGACACAGAGGCAAAACATAGGTGCTGGCTCAAAAGCTCATCAGAAGCAGAAAATAAGAAGATGAACACCCAAAGTTGCGAATTGTTAGGAAAACTTTCCAATCCCCCACCACATACAATTGGGTATTTAAGCCAATTTCAATGAACATGGATGATCCCAACAGTATGAAAATTAATTAAATCCTGGAAACTGACAACTGATTTACCTCCAAAGATAATCTTCTCACCAGTTGAGTCATATTTCTCTTTTTCCTGGTCACTCTGATTCTTGCTTTTCTGAATCTTTCCACAATTTTCACCCTAGACCCCTTTAAGCTCCCCTTCTTTTCATAGGCGTGTGATTGTTTATAATGTCTTATTGAATCTGGTTCAGATGGCACAAAGCCAGGTATAACAGTTTATCCATTTTTTTAAAATGTATGTATTTAGCTGCATTGAGTCTTAGTCGTGTCACATGGGATCTCTCATTGCAGTGCATGAAGTCTTTAGTTCTGGAACGCCGGCTCCAGAGTACCTGGGCTTCAGTAGTTGTGGCTTACAGGCTCTGGAGCACATGGGCTCAGAAGTTCTGGTTCGTGGGTGTAGTTCCCTGACTATGGATTGAAACTTTATGATTTGGAGATAACAACTTCTAATACTGCAATTGTAATCAAGCAGGGCAGACTGACTTTTAAATAGCCATTTCTCACATTGCTCCCTTCATGCACTTTGTGCTTGGGTGTCAGACTCTACCCTACATTTCAGATGTGACTGTGTTCCTGTAGGAGTCATGAAAGAGAAACTTAAGACCTTGAGAAAAACATAAGCTGAGTCTGAAGAGTACTTCTGGTTTCTATTCAGCATCTGCTAAAGCACTCTGAGGAAATTCCCATGAAAACAACTTTTATAGTGTGTAGAGACATGATTGTATTAGGTTTCTATTGCTGTGTAACAAATTACCACAAACTTGTGGTTTAATACAACACTCATATGCTGTCTCACACTTCCATAGCTCAGAATTCCAGGCAAACTTGGCTGGTTCTCTGCTTAGGGGATCAGTCGGCTGGGTTTGGTATTTATCTTGAGGCTCTGGGGAAGAATGTACTTGTAAGCTCATTCAGGTTGTTGGCAGAATTCAGTTCCATTTTCTTGCTGAGTGCTGACCTGCGACTGTTTTCACCCACTAGTGACTGTTCCTGGTTTTTACTCTGTGCTCTTTCTATGTCAGCAAAGGAAAAACTCCCTCACATTGAATTGTCTTCTGCAGTCTCACTTCCTTTTCTACCAGTACCCAAGGAAAATGCTCTGCTCCTAAAGGATTTCTGTTAGACCAACTTAGATAAACTTCCTACCTCCTATCTTAGTTATCTTAGTTCCTAGATAATCTTACTAAACAGATTACTAAATTTAATTCTATCTAAAAATCAGTTTTACTGTGTTTGTAATATAATCCCTGAAATAACACAAGAGGGCAAAGTTAATGGGGTCAGATATTTTATTTTAAAGAGTCCAAATTACACGGCTTAAGCCACACTGTACATTATTTTATTTCCACTAGATTGGTACTGTTTGTTTACTATATGTAAGTAGTTGGCATTTGCCAAAGTATACCATGCTGACAAAAGTATAGAACATTTTCAAATTCCTTTTTGTTTAAGTGTTTGGTGTACTGTGGGAATGGAAAAAAAAATTTTTTTAATGTAACATTTAGAGCTACAAACTCTAAATATTTAAGATCACATATATTCGAATTATGGTTAATGATCACTTGGTTTGATATTTAAATCAAGGTTTCATTTTTTAAAAACTACATAAATATTGACTATTTCAAGTAAATCACTTTGAAGGTCATGCATGCATTGCTTTTTCAGATGATAGCTAGTGATCATTTGGTTTGATACTTAAATCAAGATTTCATTTTAAAAAACTAAATAAATATTGACTATATTCAAGTAGTACCCTTTGAAGGTCATGCATCCATTTCTTTTTTAGAACATTTGGTATATTTTAAATGCAATGTACTGTATGCCCAGTAAAGACTTTTTTCCCCTTTACTTCATTACATACTTTATTTCTAATGTATTTTCTATTTTAATCACAAACCAGAGACTCTGTAGGGCAACTTTGAATAATGCACTGCGTTATCCTAAAATAAAGTCTCCCCACCACAAATAACAACTATATAACACAACCCGGAAAACTCCAATGAGCAAGATTTAAATTCAACTCCAAAACAAATAAAAGGAAAATTCCAAGACTACTTTAAACCAAAATGACATTACTCATATGGATAGTTAAATTCAGAAGTATATTTCATAAGAAAATTAATATAAATGACCAAGAACCTCTTTATCCAGTTACTCTGAGAAATCTCAAAGCTCTGAAAATCCTGCCCAATAGAACATTTACTTGTTCTTGCTGTTTCAGAAAAAGGGTCTAAATGGCAAATATGACAGAGTTACTGTCTGTGCTGTGCTCATTTGCTCAGTCATGTCCGACTCTGCGACCTCATGGACTGTATATATAATCCACCATATATTTATATATTAATATATATTATATATGTATATATATTTCAAATATGTATGTATTTGAAGAACTATCTATGGACCTTCCCATAAATACATGTATATTTCCAAATTGCTTATATTTTAACTTAAAATATCTTACAAAATATCTTGTCTTTAAAAAGGATAAATTTATATATATAATCCACCATATATTTATATATAAAAGTGTATTAATTATGTATATACATTTTAAAGACTCTCTATGGACCTTCTATATATTCAGCAAAAACAAGGCCGAGAGCTGACTGTGGTTCAGATCATGAACACCTTTTTGCCAAATTTAGACTTAAATTGAAGAAAGTAGGGAACACCACGAGACCATTCAGGTATGACCTAAATGAAATCCCTTACAATTATGCAATAGAAGTGACAAACAGATTCAAGGGATTAGATCTGCTAGACAGAGTACCTGAAGAACTATGGATGGAAGTTTGTGACATTGTACGGGGCGGTAATCAAGACTATCCCCAAGAAAAAGAAATGCAAAAAGGAAAAATAGTTTTCTGAGGAGATAGGCCTTACAAATAGCTGTGAAAAAAAAGAGATGCCAAAAGCAAAGGAGAAAAGGAAAGACATAAACATCTGAATCCAGAGTTCCAAAGAATAGCAAGGAGAGATAAGAAAGCCTTCCTCAGTGATCTATGCAAAAATAGAGGAAAACAATAGAATGGGGAAGACTAGAGATCTCTTCAAGAAAATTAGAGATACCAAGGGAAAATTTCATGCAAAGATGGGCTCAATAAAGGAGAGAAATGGCAAGGTCCTAACAGAAGCAGAAGATATTAAGAATCTGTATGCAGGCCAGGAAACAACAGTTAGAATTGGACATGGAACAATAGACTGGTTCCAAATAGGAAAAGGAGTACATCAAGGCTGTATATTGTCACTCCACTTATTTAACTTATATGCAGATTATATCATGAGAAATGCTGGACTGGAAGAAGAGGTGGCAAGAAAACAAAAAAGAACTATACAACAAAGATCTTCATGACCCAGATAATCACGATGGTGCGATTATTCACCTAGAGGCAGAATCCTAGAATGCGAAGTCAAGTGGGCCTTAGCAAGTATTGCTATGAAGAAAGCTAGTGGAGGTGATGGAATTCCAGTTGAGCTATTTCAAATCCTAAAAGATGATGCTGTGAAAGTGTGGCACTCAATATGTCAGCAAATTTGGAAAACTCAGCAGTGGCTATGGGACTGGAAAACGTCAGTTTTCATTCCAATACCTAATAAAGGCAATGCCAAAGAATGTTCAAACTACTTCACAATTGCACTCATCTCACGTGCTAGCAAAGTAATGTTCAAAATTATCCAAGCCAGGCTTCAACAGTACATGAACCGTACATTTCCAGATGTTCAAGCTGGATTTTAAAAAGCCAGAGCTACCAGAGATCAAATTCCCAACACCCCTGGATCATCAAAAAGCAAGAGTTACAGAAAAACATCTAATTCTGCTTTATTGACTATGCTAAAGCCTTTGACTGTGTGGATCACAATAAACTGTGGAAAATTCTGAAAGAGATCGCAATACCATACCACCTTACCTGCCTCCTGAGAAATCTGTATGCAGGCCAAGAGGTGACAGTTAGAACTGGACATGGAATGACAGACTGGTTCCAAATAGGAAAAGGAGTACATCGAGGCTGTATATTTATTGTCACCCTGCTTATTTAACTTCTATGCAGATTACATCATGAGAAACGCTGGGCTGGATGAAGCACAAGCTGGAATCAAGATCGCTAGGAGAACTATCAATAACCTCAGATATGCAGATGACACCACCTTTATGGCAGAAAGTGAAGACGAGCTAAACAGCCTCTTGATGAAAGTGAAAGAGCAGAGTGAAAAAGTTGGCTTAAAACTCAACACTAAGAAAACTAAGATCATGGCATCTAGTCCCATCACTTCATGGCAAATAGATGAGGAAACAGCAGAAACAGTGAGAGACTATTTTATTTTTTTGCCTCCAAAATCACTGTAGATGGTAACTACAGCCATAATATTAAAAGACGCTTGATCCTTGGAAGTAAAGTTTGAAGAACCTAGACAGCATATTGAAAAGCAGAGACATTACTTTGCCAACAAAGGTCCGTCTAGTCAAAGCTATGATTTTTCCAGTAGTCATGTATGGATATGAGAGTTGGACTATAAAGAAAGCTGAGCACTGAAGAATTGATGCTTTTGAACTATGGTGTTGGAGAAGACTCTTGAGAGTCCCTTGGACTGCAAGAAGATCAAACCAGGCCATCCTAAAAGAGATCAATCCTGAGTATTCATTGGAAGGACTGATGCTAAAGCTGAAGCTCCAATACTTTGGCCATCTGATGCAAAGAACTGACTCATTGGAAAAGACCCCAATGCTGGGAAAGATTGAAGGTGGGAGAAGGGGACGACAGATGATGAGATGGTTGGATGGCACCACCAACTCAATGGACATCAGTTTGAGCAAGCTCCGGGAGTTGGTGATGGACAGGGAAGCCTGGCATGCTGCAGTCCATGGAGCTGCAGACAGTCAGACACGACTGAGCATCTGAACTGAACTGATGGACCTTCCCATATATATATATATATATATATATATATATTTCCAAATTGCTTATATTTTAAGTTAAACTATCCTACACACAACTTACCAATTTGAAACATATGTATGGATTATCTATGTCTGGTTTTGATATGTAGGTAACATAATTCCTTCTACATTACAGGAGCTGCCAGTGACAGCGATAAAGTAACAAACTAACTCTACCTAAGTCATTCCCTGTATATGCTACAGAATGCCTAAAATTTTAGGGGTCTCTCTCAGACTCTAAAAGACTACTCGAAAAGGCAAGAGTGATGAAAACTTTAAGGTGAAGTGTAGGAAAATTGAACAAACTATTTCAACCATATGAACTGAATGTATTTCTTCAGACTAACAGCTCTAAGTCAGGTGGTATCTGAACTTTTAATACAATAATGGGAGTATGAACCAAGGTGTAATTTTCATGTAAAATGTCAAGAATATACAGCACTAATGCCAATTATCGCAGCAGTGGTCATGGAGATTTTTCACTTCAAAATTACAGCTCCGTGTGCTGTAAAATGTGTGGGTACAAATTGCTGCTTTCACTTGCTCACACTCCCTCATTCTTTAACCCGTTTTAATCTGTTTCAGCTGCCCCTTGAGAAATAGCCATTAAGAAATGGCCATCTTGAGTTTTACAGGTGGTCATCTTTCTAGAAATTCAATTGAAAAAATAAATTTATTGAGTGCATTCTGTAGTCTCAGGGCTCTGAATACAGAGTTAAACAGGGTAAGAAACCTTACCCTGACCTTACAGAAAAGACTTCTCAATGAAGAATATAAAAACATGCATATATTTATAATTCTAATCAGTGTGTTGTGCTTTGATGCCATTATAAGATCTTACGAGGTGCTAGAAGAAAGAGAAATAACTTTAAAAAGAATCTGGAGGAATTCACTGAAGATTTTAAATTTTAGGTACAACTTTTGTAGAAAACACTTTTTTCCCTAGAAAATTAGCAGCAGGAGCAATGTCATAAGTTTCTGGTGAGAATAAAAATTTCTACAAAGTATTTCTATAGTTAAAAACCTCCTGCCTGTTTTAGCCAGTCTATTGAAATAAGTGGTGCTGGGAAAAGTAGACAGATACATGTAAAAAAATGAAGTTAGAACATTTTCTCACACCATAATAAAAAATAAACTCAAAATGGATTAAAAAATAAATGTAAGTGAAAACCATAAATCTCCTGCAAGAAAATATGGGCAGAATACTCTTTGACCTAAGTTGTAGCAATGTTGTAAAAATCTGTCTCCTCAGGTAAAGGAAACAGAAGCAAAAATAAATAAATGGGTCCTGATTAAACTTTAAAGTTTTTGCACTACAAATTAAACCACTCTCAAGAAAAAAGACAACCTACTAAACAGGAAAAAATATTTGTAAATGATGTGACTGATAAGGGGTTAATGTCCAAAATATATAAACAGCTCATAAAACGCAATACAAAAAAAAAAATGATTAAACTGTGGGCAGAAGAACTAAATAGGCATTTTCCCAAAGAGGTACAGATAGCCAACAAGAAATGAGAAGTTGCTCTACACTCTAATCATCAGAGAACTGCAAATCAGAGCAACATTGTGATATTACCTCATATCTGTAAGAATGGCTACCATCAAAAAGACTACAAATAACAAATGTTGGAAAGAATGTGGAGAAAAAGGAACCTTAGTAAGCTGTTGGTGGAAATGTAAATTGATGGAGCCACTATGAAAAACAGTGCGGAATTTCTTAAAAAAAAAAAAAAAAAGCCTGAAAACAGGATGACCATCTAATCCAACAATTGCACCTCTGATTATATATCCAAAGAAAATGAAAACACTATTTTGAAAAGATAACACCCTTATATTTCCAAGTAATAATCCTGTGAGTCCTATATGGAATTAATCAACTGAGAGGAGAAACAGAACACTGATAACAGAAATGAGAGAGGTGCAAACAAATTATACAGACATAAACAGATAGTAAAAGAAATAGTTTGAACTAAGTCTGAACAAAATTTTGAAATATTCTAAAATAAGTTGTATGCAAGTCAGTCTGACAACTTATATGGAATGTAAGCATTCTTTAATTAAAAAAAAACTGCAAGAGATTACTGTATTAGGCAGTGTTTTCCAGTGAAATAGAACAACAGAATGTGTGTGTTTATTCAATTATTTGTTATAAGAAATTTGCTCACACAATTATAGAGGTTAGCAGGTCTCAGCTTCTGTGTGGTGAGTCTTCGAGCTGGGGGACTCAGTAAAGTCCATGGTACAACTCCAATCCAATGTCTAGCAGGTATGAGACCCAATAAAGTCAATGTTTAGACTCAAGTCTGAAATCAGAAATGAATTATGCACTGATTGTAAAATCAATATTATTAAGGCGTCCATATTTATAAAATTGATCTATGGGTTCAATGAAAACACAGATTTAAAACGTGTCAAACTTACTCTAAAAATGGATAGAAAATATAAAGGAACTAGGATACTTACATGTATTTTGAAGAGAAGGACAAAAGGGAAGAGTGTACGGATGTTATGAATGCAAAACAATCGGAGAATATAAAGTTGTCTTTAAAAAAGGAAAAAATAATTCAGTGGTGAGCTAGGTCCACAAATAGAGACACAAGAATATAATTAATAGATACTACCCAAAAAATGCAAAGGCAATTTAGTCCAGAAAGTATATTCTTTTCAACAACTGGTCATTCAAATGAAAAATAACGCATTCAAATCTTGCAACATATATAAAAATGTTATCTCAAAATAAAATATTTATCTAAATTTTAATCCTTAAATAGAAAGATTCATTAAAAAATAGATGTTGAGTTTAGATGGGGAAACGTTCTTAGATAAGACATGAATGCATGATCTATACAGAATAAAAAATGATAAATTGATTTTATTAAAAACTTATATTTTCAAATAGCAAGGAGAAATAAGAAAGCGTTCCTCAGCAGTCAATGCAAAGAAATAGAGGAAAACAACAGAATGGGAAAGACTAGAGATCTCTTCAAAAAATTAGAGATATCAAGGGAACATTTCACACAAAGATGGGCTTGATAAAAGACAGAAATGGTATGGACCTAACAGAAGCAGAAGATATTAAGCAGAGGTGGCAAGAATACACAGAACTATACAAAAAAAGAGCTTCACGAACAAGAAAATCACGATGGTGTTATCACTACCTAGAACCAGACATCCTGGAATGTGAAGTCAAGTGGGCCTTAGAAAGAATCACTACCGAGCAAAGCTAGTGGAGGTGATGGAATTCCAGTTGAGCTATTTCAAATCCTGAAAGATGATGCTGTGAAAGTGCTGCACTCAATATGCCAAACAAATTTGGAAAACTCAGCAGTGGCCACAGGACTGGAAAAGGTCAGTTTTCATTTCAATCTCAAAGAAAGACAATGCCAAAGAATGCTCAAACTACCGCACAATTGCACTCATTTCACAGGCTAGCAAAGTAATGCTCAAAATTCTCCAAGCCAGGCTTCAGCAATACGTGAACCGTGAACTTCCAGATGTTCAAGCTGGTTTTAGAAAAGGTTAGCAGGAACCAGAGATCAGAGTAACAGCATCTGCCGGATCACCGAAAAAGCAAGAGAATTCCAGAAAAACATCTATTTCTGCTTTATGACCATGCCAAAGCCTTGACAGTGTGGATCACAATAAACTGTGGAAAATCCTTCAAGAGAGGGAAATACCAGACCACGCTGACCTGCTCTTGAGAAACCTATATGCAGGTCAGGAAACAACAGTTAAAACTGGACATAGAACAACAGACTGGTTCCAAATAGGAAAAGGAGTACGTCAAGCCTGTATATTGTCACTCTGCTTATTTAACTTATATGCAGAGGACATCATGAGAAATGCTGGACTGGAAGAAGCACAAGCTAGAATCAAGATTTCTGGAGAACTATCAATAACCTCAGATATGCAGATGACATCACCCTTATGGCAGAAACTAAGAGGAACTAAAAAGCCTCTTGTTGAAAGTGAAAGAGGAGAGTGAAAAAGTTGGCTTTAAGCTCAACATTCAGAAAATGAAGATCATGGCATCTGGTCCCATCACTTGATGGGAAACAGGGGGTGAAACTGTGCCAAACTTTATTTTTGGGGGCTCCAACATCATTGCCGATGGTGATTGCAGCCATGAAATTAAAAGACGCTTACTCCTTGGAAGAAAAGTTATGACCAACAAAGATGGCATATTCAAAAGCAGAGACGATACTTTGCCAACAAAGTTCCGTCTAGTCAAAGCTATGGTTTTTCCAGTGGTCATGTATGGATGTGAGAGTTGGACTGTGAAGAAAGGTGAGCATCGAAGAACTGATGATTTGAACTGCGGTGTTAGAGAAGACTCTTGAGAGTCCCTTGGACTGCAAGGAGATCCAGCCAGTCCATTCTAAGGGAGATCAGTCCTGGGTGTTCATTGGAAGGACAGATCCTAAAGCTGAAACTCCAATACTTTGGCCACCTCATGCAAAGAGTTGACTCATTAGAAAAGACCCTGATGCTGGGAACTACTGGGGGCAGGAGGAGAAGGGACAACAGAGGATGAGATGGCTGGATGGCATCACCGACTCAATGGGCATGCGTTTGAGTGAACTCTAAGAGTTGGTGATGGACAGGGAGGCCTGGCGTGCTGCGATTCATGGGGTCGCAAGAGTCGGACACGACTGAGTGACTGAACTGAACTGAATACTATTCAAAATACATTGTTAAGGATAATGAAAAGACAAGCCAGGGACAAGGACAAATTTGGGGTAAATAATTTTCTACAAAGGGATTTTGATTCATGGTGTATAATAAATTCTGAAAACTCAACAATAGTAAATAATCAATATGTTTCAAAAAAGGCATTTCACTAAAGCATTTGTATGAGATGTACGAATGGAAAATAAGTACATGAAAAGATGACAGTTAGTCATTAGAAAAACACAAGTTAAAGCCACAAGGTACAGCTATAAATTTCTTAAAGTCTTTAAATTACAGTCTAACTTATCAAATGTTAATGAAGATGTAGAGAAATAGAACTCTCATACACTGCTGACAGTAATGTAAAATGGTATGACTAATTTAGATTATTCCCTTCCCACTGGAGAAAGGAATGACAAACCACTTCAGTATTCTTGCTTTGAGAACCACATGAAGAGTATGAATAGGCAAAATGATAGGATACTGAAAGAGGAACTCCCCAGGTCGGTAGGTGCCCAATATGCTACTGGAGATCAGTGGAGAAAAAACTCCAGAAAGAATGAAGGGATGGAGCCAAAGCAAAAACAACACCCAGCTGTGGATGTGACAGTGATAGAAGCAAGGTCCAATGCTGTAAAGAGCAATATTGCATAGGAACCTGGAATGTCAGGTCCATGAATCAAGGCAAATTGGAAGAAGTCAAATAGGAGATGGCAAGAGTGAACGTTGACATTCTAGGAATCAGCAAACGAAAATGGACTGGAATGGGTGAATTTAACTCAGATGACCATTATATCTACTACTGTGGGCAGGAATCCCTTAGAAGAAATGGAGTAGCCATCATGGCCAACAAAAGAGTCGAAATGCAGTACTTGGATGCAATCTTGAAAACGACAGAATGATCTCTATTCCTTTCCAAGGCAAACCATTCAATATCACAGTAATCCAAGCCTATGTCCCAACCAGAAATGCTGATGAAGCTGAAGTTGAACGGTTCTATGAAGACCTACAAGACCTTTTAGAACTAACACCCCCAAAAGATGTCCTTTTCATTATAGGGGACTGGAATGTAAAAGTAGAATGTCAAGAAACACCTAAGGTAATGGGCAAATTTTGGCCTTGGAGTATGGAATGAAGCAGGGCAACGGCTAATAGAGTTTTGCCAAGAGAACACATTTGGTCATAGCAAACAGCCTCTTCCCAACAATACAAGAAGAAGACTCTACATGTGGACATCACCAGATGGTCAAAACCAAAAATCAGATTGATTATATTCTTTGCAGCCAAAAATGGGAGAAGCTCTCTAGGGTTAGCAAAAACCAAGACTGGGAGCTGACTGTGGCTCAGATCATGCGCTGTATAATCTGTAAGGGATTGATTTTGGTCACAGCCTCAATGGTTCTTATGTGGTTCTTCCCTACTTTCTGAAAATTTTAAGTCTGAGATTTGGCAATAAGGCGTT
>NW_017204902.1:0-5479 GCF_001704415.2 Capra hircus
CTCATCTCGTGTGGGGGCATGCTCGTAAGCTTTCCTCACGAACTGTAGCAGCAGGTGTCACACTTCCCGTCGCGGGGATCAAGGGATCTGTGGCTATTCCTCGAGGCTTTCCGACGAGGAATTTCCCACAGGGCTGTCCCACGTGGGACATGCCATGGTGGAGTGAGCGGATCTCGGCGTGAAAGTAGAGGCAGTGCAGGGAAAACACAATTCCTCTGGAATGGACTGAGATATCTGGGGGTCCTTGGAATTGTGACACAACACTGGGGTTTCTCTCGCCTTTCCTGTTGAGAGCGCCTCTTCTTGAGATGGGACGGAAAGCCGGGAATTCTTTCCAGACGAAGCAGGAAAAGAATCCCTAATCTCAAGCTTCGAGGTGGAAACCAGGCTCCTCTGAATGTGGGGGACCCTCGTGCTTCCTCTCGAGTGGAAACTGGTATGTCGGGGAACTTCTTGAGTTGCAGCAAGCGTGTGAAGGACCCTTTGGAAGTTCCAGAGGTTAGGTGTGATTAGCCTCGAGACGCCTCAGCGGAAATGGGCCTCATCTCGCTGGAGGGGAGAACCTCCTGGATGTTCTCGAGTTGCTGCAGGTGCTCTCGACTTAAGACGGGGACCTCAGGGACCCGCTCTGGTGGCCTCAGTAAAGGCCAGTCCCCATGCGAGTAGCTCGGGGCCGCTCTTGGGATTCCCTCCCCTTCGATGCCGGGGCCTAAGACCTTGTGTGGAGTCGGTGCAGAAACCTGAGGATTCCTCTCCAGTGCTGACATGGATCTTAGGGTACTTCTGGAGTCTCCCCAGGGGAGTCAGTCCTCCTCTCAGTGGGGGCATGCACGTGCGCTTTCCTCCGCGTTGTAGCAGAAGTGTCACCCTCCCGTCGCGTGGATCATGGGATCAGTGGCTTCCCTCCTTTCGAGGCTTTCCCACGAGGCTTTCCCACGAGGCTTTCCCACAGGGCTGTCCCACGTGCCACCGTGGTGTGAGTCGATCCTGGGCTTGAAAGTGGAGGCAGTGCAGGGACAACAGGTTTCCCTGGAGTGGACTGAGACATCTGGGGGACTCTGGGAATGGTGGCACGACCCTGGAGTTCCTCTCGCCTTTCTGTGGAGAGCGCCTCCTCTTGAGATGCGACGGAACGCCTGGAATTCTTCCCCGACCACGCAGGGAAAGGATCCCACCTCTCGAGCTTTGAGGCGGAAACGGGGCTCCTCTGGATGTGGGCGGGACTCTCGTGCTTCCTCTCCAGTGCAGAAGGGTATGTCGGGGAACTTCTTGAGTTGCAGCAAGGGTGTGAAGGACCCTTTGGAAGTTCCAGAGTTTAGATGTGATTAGCCTCGAGACGCCTCAGCGGAAATGGGCCTCATCTCGCCTGGAGGGGAGAACCTCCTGGATTTTCTCGAGTTGAGGCAGGTGCTCTCGAATTACGACGGGGACTTCAGGGACCCACTCTGGTGACCTCAGGAAAGGCCAGTCCCTTGCGAGTTGCTCCGGGGCCTCTCGGGATTCCTCTCCCGTCGATGCCGGGCCTAAGACCTTGTGTGGAGTCGGTGCCGGAACCTGAGGATTCCTCTCCAGTGCTGACATGGATCCTGGGGTACTTCTGGAGTTTCCCCAGGGGAGTCAGTCCTGCTCTCGAGTGGGGGCATGCACGTGCGCTTTCCTCCCGAGCTGTAGCAGCAGTGTCACATATCCGTTCGCGTGGATCAAGGGATCTGTGGCTTTCCTCAAGGCATTCCCACGAGGCTTTCCCAGGGCTGTCCCACGTGTCACCGTGGTGTGATTCGATCCTCGGCTTGAAAGTCGAGGCAGTGCAGGGAAAGCAGGTTTCCCTGGAATGGACTGAGACATCTGGGGACTCTGGGAATGATGGCACGACCCTGAAGTTCCTCTCGCTTTTCTGTGGAGAGCGCCTCCTCTTGAGATGCGACGGGAACGCTGGGAATTTTTTCCCTGACCACGCAGGGAAAGGATCCCCCTCTCGAGCTAGGAGGCAGAAACGGGGCCCTCTGGATGTGGGCGGGACTCTCCTCCTTCCTCTGGAGTGGAGACGGGTATGTCGGGGAACTTCTTGAGTTGCAGCAAGGTTGTGAAAGACCCCTTGGAAGTTCCAGAGGTTAGGTGTGATTAGCCTCGAGACGCCTCAGCGGAAATGGGCCTCTTCTCGCCTGGAGGGGAGAACCTCCTGGATTTTCTCGGGTTGCGGCACGTGCTCTCGACTTACGATGGGGACCTCAGGGACCTCTGGTGGCTTCAAGAAAGGCCAGTCCCCATGCGAGTTTCTTGGGGGCCTCTCGGGATTCATCTCCCGTCAATGCCGGGCCTAAGACCTTGTGTGGAGTTGAGCAGGAACCTGAGGATTCCTGTCCAGTGCTTACATGGATCTGGGGTACTTCTGGAGTCTCCCCAGGGGAGTCAGACCTCGTCTCGATTGGGGCATGCATGTGCGATGCTCCAGGCGAGCCTGGCATTCTCAGGTTTCCCCTTCTTGGCTCAATCTGTGGCTTTGTTCACATTCGACTCACACGACGGTGGCACGAGACTTTTGGCGAGGCTTTGGGCGCCCCTCGAGGAAACCAAGCTCCACCAGAAGGGAAACCTGAGACTGCTGCTAGCTCGTGAGGAAATCGCACATGCATGCCCCCAATCGAGACGAGGTCTGACTCCCCTGGGGAGACTCCAGAAGTACCCCCAGATCCATGTAAGCACTGGACAGGAATCCTCAGGTTCCTGCTCAACTCCACACAAGGTCTTAGGCCCCGGCATTGACGGGAGATGAATCCCGAGAGGCCCCCAAGAAACTCGCATGGGGACTGGCCTTTCTTGAAGCCACCAGAGCGGGTCCCTGAGGTCCCCATCGTAAGTCGAGAGCACGTGCCGCAACCCGAGAAAATCCAGGAGGTTCTCCCCTCCAGGCGAGAAGAGGCCCATTTCCGCTGAGGCGTCTCGAGGCTAATCACACCTAACCTCTGGAACTTCCAAGGGGTCTTTCACAACCTTGCTGGCAACTCAAGAAGTTCCCCGACATACCCGTCTCCACTCCAGAGGAAGGAGGAGAGTCCCGCCCACATCCAGAGGGGCCCGTTTCTGCCTCCTAGCTCGAGAGGGGGATCCTTTCCCTGCGTGGTCAGGAAAAAATTCCAGCGTTCCCGTCGCATCTCAAGAGGAGGCGCTCTCCACAGAAAGGCGAGAGGAACTTCAGGGTCGTGCCATCATTCCAGAGTCCCCCAGATGTCTCAGTCCATTCCAGGGAAAACCTGCTTTCCCTGCACTGCCTCGACTTTCAAGCGAGGATCGAATCACACCACGGTGACACGTGGGACAGCCCTGTGGGAAAGCCTCGTGGGAATGCCTTGAGGGAAAGCCACAGATCCCTTGATCCACGCGACGGATATGTGACACTGCTGCTACAGCTCGGGAGGAAAGCGCACGTGCATGCCCCCACTCGAGAGCAGGACTGACTCCCCTGGGGAAACTCCAGAAGTACCCAGGATCCATGTCAGCACTGGAGAGGAATCCTCAGGTTCCGGCACCGACTCCACACAAGGTCTTAGGCCCGGCATCGACGGGAGAGGAATCCCGAGAGGCCCCGGAGCAACTCGCAAGGGGACTGGCCTTTCCTGAGGTCACCAGAGTGGGTCCCTGAAGTCCCCGTCGTAATTCGAGAGCACCTGCCTCAACTCGAGAAAATCCAGGAGGTTCTCCCCTCCAGGCGAGATGAGGCCCATTTCCGCTGAGGCGTCTCGAGGCTAATCACATCTAAACTCTGGAACTTCCAAAAAGGGTCTTCACACCCTTGCTGCAACTCAAGAAGTTCCCCGACATACCCTTCTGCACTGGAGAGGAAGCACGAGAGTCCCGCCCACATCCAGAGGAGCCCGTTTCCGCCTCAAAGCTCGAGAGGTGGGATCCTTTCCCTGCGTGGTCGGGGAAGAATTCCAGGCGTTCCCGTCGCATCAAGAGGAGGCGCTCTCCACAGGAAAGGCGAGAGGAACTCCAGGGTCGTGCCACCATTCCCAGAGTCCCCCAGATGTCTCAGTCCACTCCAGGGAAACCTGTTGTCCCTGCACTGCCTCCACTTTCAAGCCCAGGATCGACTCACACCACGGTGGCACGTGGACAGCCTGTGGGAAAGCTCGTGGGAAAGCCTCGTCGTGGGAAAGCCTCGAGGGAAAGCCACTGATCCCATGATCCACGCGACGGGAGGGTGACACTTCTGCTACAACGCGGGAGGAAAGCGCACGTGCATGCCCCCACTGAGAGGAGGACTGACTCCCCTGGGGAGACTCCAGAAGTACCCTAAGATCCATGTCAGCACTGGAGAGGAATCCTCAGGTTTCTGCACCGACTCCACACAAGGTCTTAGGCCCGGCATCGAAGGGAGAGGAATCCCAAGAGGCCCCGAGCTACTCGCATGGGGACTGGCCTTTACTGAGGCCACCAGAGCGGGTCCTGAGGTCCCGTCTTAAGTCGAGAGCACCTGCAGCAACTCGAGAACATCCAGGAGGTTTCTCCCTCCAGGCGAGATGAGGCCCATTTCCGCTGAGGCGTCTCGAGGCTAATCACACCTAACCTCTGGAACTTCCAAAGGGTCCTTCACACGCTTGCTGCAACTCAAGAAGTTCCCCGACATACCAGTTTCCACTCGAGAGGAAGCACGAGGGTCCCGCCACATTCAGAGGAGCCTGGTTTCCACCTCGAAGCTTGAGATTAGGGATTCTTTTCCTGCTTCGTCTGGAAAGAATTCCCGGCTTTCCCGTCCCATCTCAAGAAGAGGCGCTCTCAACAGGAAAGGCGAGAGAAACCCCAGTGTTGTGTCCACAATTCCAAGGGACCCCCAGATATCTCAGTCCATTCCAGAGGAATTTGTTTCCTGCACTGCCTCTACTTTCACGCCGAGGATCCGCTCACTCCACCATGGCATGTCCCACGTGGGACAGCCCTGTGGGAAATCCTCGTCGGAAAGCCTCGAGGGAAAAGCCACAGATCCTTGATCCCCCGCGACGGGAAGTGTGACACTGCTGCTACAGTTCGTGAGGAAAGCTTACGAGCATGCCCCCACACGAGATGAGCACTGACTCCCCAGGAGAGACTCCAGAAGTACCCCAAGATCCATGTCAGCACTGGAGAGGAATCCTCAGGTTCCAGCCCCGACTCCACACAAGGTCTTAGGGCCCAGCGGCATCGACGGAAGAGGAACAGCGACAGGCCCTCTAGCAACTCGCATGGGGACTGGCCTTTCCTGAGGTCACCAGAGCGGGTCCTGAGGTCCCCGTCGTAAGTCAAGAGCACCTGCCGCAACTTGGTAAAATCCAGGAGGTTCTCCCTGCAGGCGAGATGAGGCCCGTTTCACTGAGGTCCCTCGAGGCTAATCACACTTGACCTCTGGAACTTCCAAAGTGTCTTTCACAGCCATGCTGCAACTCAAGAAGTTCCCCGAAATACCCGTCTCCACTCAGAGGAATAACGAGGGTCCCGGCCACAT
>NW_017204903.1:0-5479 GCF_001704415.2 Capra hircus
AGCTCGGGAGGAAAGCCACGTGCATGCCCCACTCGAGACGAGGACTGACTCCCCTGGGAGACTCCAGAAGTACCCCAAGATCCAGTCAGCACTGGGAGGAATCCTCAGGTTTCAGGACCGACTCCACACAAGGTCTTAGGCCGGCATTGACTGGAGAGGAATCCCGAGAGGCCACCGAGCAACTGGCATGGGGACTGGCCTTTCCTGAGGCCACCAGAGCGGGCCCCTGAGGTCCCCATCATAAGTCGAGAGCACCTACAGCACCTCGAGAAAATCCAGGAGGTTCTCCCTCCAGGAGAGATGAGGCCCATTTCCGCTGAGGCGTTTCGAGGCTAACCACACCTAACCTCTGGAACTTCAATAGGGTCCTTCACAACCTTGCTGCAACTCAAGAAGTTCCCGACATTCCCGTCTCCAATCGAGAGGAAGCACGAGAGTCCCGCCCACATCCAGAAGAGCCCCGTTTCCGCCTCTTGCTCGAGAGGAGGGATCTTTCCTGCGTGGTCGGGAAAGAATTCCCGGCGTTGCCGTCGCATCTCAGGAGGAGGCGCTCTCCAGAGGAAAGGCGAGAGGAACTCCAGGTTCGTGCCACCATTCCCAGAGTCCCCAGATGTCTCAGTCCATCACAGGGTAACCTGTTTTTTCCTGCACTGCCTCGACTTTCAAGCTGAGGATCCACTCACACCACGGTGGCACGTGGGACAGCCCTGTGGGAAAGCTCGTGGGAAAGCCTCGTGGGGAAAGCCTCGAGGGAAAGCCACAGATCCGTTGATCCACGCGAAGGGAAGCATGACACTGCTGCTACAGCTTGGGAGGAAACGCACGTGCATGCCCCACTAGAGACGAGGACTGACTTCCCTGGGGAGACAAAGAAGTTCCCCAAGATCCATGTCAGCACTGGAGAGGAATCCTCAGGTTCCGGCACCGATTCCACACAAGGTCTTAGGCCCCTGCATCGAAGGGAGAGGAATCCCGAGAGGCCCCCGAGCAACTCGCATGGGGACTGACCTTTCCAGAGGCCACCTGAGCGGGTCCCTGAGGTTCCTGTCGTAAGTCGATAGCACCTGCCGCAACTCGGGAAAATCCAGGAAGTTCTCCCCTCCAGGCGAGATGAGGACCATTTCCGCTGAGGCGTCTCGAGGCTAATCACACCTAACCTCTGGAACTTCCAAAGGGTCCTTCACACCCTTGCTGCAACTCAAGAAATTCCCGACATATCCGTTTCCACTCGAGAGGAAGCACGAGAGTCCCACCCACATCCAGAGGAGCCCCGTTTCTGCCTCCCTACCTCGAGAGGTGGGATCCTTTCCTGCGTGGTCGGGAAAGAATCCCGGCGTTCCCGTCGCACCTCAAGAGGAGGCGCTCTCCACAGGAAAGGTGAGAGGAACTCCAGGGTCGTGTCACCATTCCCAGAGCCCAAAGATGTCTCAGTCCATTCCAGGAAATCATGTTTTCCCTGCACTGCCTCGACTTTCAAGCCAAGGATCGACTCACACCACGGTGGCACGTGGGACAGCCCTGTGGGTAAGCCTCGTGGGAAAGCCTCGAGGGAAAGCCACAGATCCTTTGATCCACGCGAAGGAAAGCGTGACACAGCTGCTACAGCTCGGGAGGAAAGCGCAGGTGCATGCCCCCACTCTAGACGAGGACTGACTCCCCTGGGGAGACTCCAGAAGAACCCAAGATCTATGTCAGCACTGGAGAGGAATCCTAAGTTCCGGCCCCGAATCCACACAAGGTCTTAGGCCCCGGCATCGACGGGAGAGGAATCCCGAGAGGCCCCGAGCAACTCGCATGGGGACTGGCCTTTCCTGAGGCCACCAGAGCGAGTCCATGAGCTCCCCGTCGTAAGTCGAGAGCACCTGCTGCAACTCGAGAAAATCCAGGAGGTTCTCCCCTCCAGGCGAGATGAGGCCAATTTCCGCTGAGGCGTCTCACGGCTTATTACACCTAACCTCTCGAACTTCAAAAGGGTCCTTCACTCCTTGCTGCAACTCAAGAAGTTCCCAACATTTCCGTCTCGACTCGAGAGGAAGCACGAGAGTCCCGCCCACATCCAGAGGAGCCCCGTTTCCGCCTCCTAGCTCGAGAGGTGGGATCCTTTCCCTGCGTGGTCTGGAAAGAATTCCCGGCGTTCCCGTCGCATCTCAAGAGGAGGTGCTCTCCACAAGAAAGGCGAGAGGAACTCCAGGGTCGTGCCACCATTGCCAGGGTCCCCCAGATGTCTCACTCCATTCCAGGGCAACCTGTTTTCCCTGCACTGCCTCGACTTTCAAGCCGAGGATCGACTCACACCACTGTGGTACATGGAACAGCCCTCCGGGAAAGCCTCGAGAGAAAGCCACAGATCCCTTGATCCACGCGAAGGGAAGCGCGACACTGCTGCTACAGCTCGGGAGGAAAGCGCACGTGCATGCCCCCACTCGAGACGAAGACTGACTCCCCATTGGGATACTCCAGAAGTACCCAAGATCCATGTCAGCACTGGAGAGGAATCCTCAGGTCCTGGCACCGACTCCACACAAGGTCTTAGGCCCCGGCATCGGCGGAGAGGAATCCCGAGAGGCCCCCGAGCAACTCGCATGGTGACTGGCCTTTCCTAACCCACCAGAGCGGTCCCTGGTCCCCGTCCTAACTCGAGAGCACCTGCCCAACTCGAGAAAATCCAGGAGGTTCTCCCCTCCAGACAAGATGAGGCCCATTTCCGCTGAGACGTCTTGAGGCTAATCACACCTAACCTCTGGAACTTCCAAAGGGTCCTTCACACCCTTGCTGCAACTCAAGAAGTTCCCCGACATACCCGTCTCCACTCGAGAGGAAGCACGAGAGTCCCGCCCACATCCAGAGGAGCCCATTTCCGCCTCCTAGCTCGAGAGGAGGGATCCTTTCACTGCGTGTTCGGGAAAGAATTCCCATCGTTCCCGGCGCATCTGATGAGGAGGCGCTCTCCACAGGAAAGGCGAGTGGAACTCCAGGGTCATGCCACCATTCCCGGAGTCCCCCAGATATCTCAGTCCATTCCAGGGAAACCTGTTTTCCCTGCACTGCCTCGACTTTCAAGCCGAGGATCGACTCACACCACGGTGGCACGTGTGACAGCCCTGTGGGAAAGTCTCGTGTAAATGCCTCGAGGGAAAGCCTTGAGGGAAAGCCACAGATCCCTTGATCCATTCGACGGGAAGCGTGACATTGCTGCTACAGCTCGGGAGGAAGCGCACGTGCCTGCTCCACTTGAGACGAGGACTGACTCCCTGGGGAGAGTCCAGAAGTACCCCAAGATCCATGTCAGCACTGGAGAGGAATCCTCAGGTTCCGGCACCGACTCCACACAAGGTCTTAGGCCCCAGCATAGACGGGAGAGGAATCCCAAGAGGCCCCTGAGCAACTCGCTTGGGAACTGGCCTTTCCTGAGGCCAAGAGAGTGGGTCCCTGAGGTCCCCGTCGTAAGTCGCGAGAACCAGCCGCAACTTGAGAAAATCCAGGAGGTTCTCCCCTCCAGACAAGATGAGGCCCATTTCCGCTGAGACGTCTTGAGGCTAATCACACTTAACCTAAGGAACTTCCAAAGGGTCCTTCCCCCCCTGCTGCAACTCAAGAAGTTCCCCGACATACCCGTCTCCACTCGAGAGGAAGCACGAGAGTCCGCCCACATCCAGAGGAGCCGCGTTTCCGCCTCCTAGCTCGAGAGGAGGATCCTTTCACTGCGTGTTCGGGAAAGAATTCCCATCGTTCCCGGCGCATCTGATGAGGAGGCCTCTTCACAGGAAAGGCGAGAGGAACTCCAGGGTCATGTCACCATTCCCGGAGTCCCCCAGATATCTCAGTCCATTCCAGGGAAACCTGTTTTCCCTGCACTGCCTCGACTTTCAAGCCGAGGATCGACTCACACCACGGTGGCACGTGTGACAGCCCTGTGGGAAAGTCTCGTGTAAATGCCTCGAGGGAAAGCCTTGAGGGAAAGCCACAGATCCCTTGATCCATTCGACGGGAAGCGTGACATTGCTGCTACAGCTCGGGAGGAAGCGCACGTGCCTGCTCCCACTTGAGACGAGGACTGACTCCCCTGGGGGAGAGTCCAGAAGTACCCCAAGATCCATGTCAGCACTGGAGAGGAATCCTCAGGTTCCGGCACCGACTCCACACAAGGTCTTAGGCCCCAGCATAGACGGGAGAGGAATCCCAAGAGGCCCCTGAGCAACTCGCTTGGGAACTGGCCTTTCCTGAGGCCAAGAGAGTGGCCCTGAGGTCCCCGTCGTAAGTCGCGAGAACCAGCCGCAACTTGAGAAAATCCAGGAGGTTCTCCCCCTCCAGACAGATGAGGCCCATTTCCGCTGAGACGTCATGAGGCTAATCACACTTAACCTAAGGAACTTCCAAAGGGTCCTTCCCCCCCCTGCTGCAACTCAAGAAGTTCCCCGACATACCCGTCTCCACTCGAGAGGAAGCACGAGAGTCCCGCCCACATCCAGAGGAGCCCGTTTCCGCCTCCTAGCTCGAGAGGAGGGATCCTTTCCCTGCGTGCTCGGGAAAGAATTCCCGGCTTTCCCGTCGCAAGTCAAGAGGAGGCGCTTTCCACAGGAAAGGCGAGAGGAACTCCAGGGCGTGCACATTCCAGAGTCCCCAGATGTCTCCGTCCATTCCAGGGAAACCTGTTTTCCCTGCACTGCCTCGACGTTCAAGCCGAGGATCGACTCACACCACGGTGGCACGTGGGACAGCCCTGTGGGAACACTGCGTGGGAAAGCATCGAGGGAAAGCCGCTGATCCCTTGATCCACGCGAAGGGAAGTGTGACACTGCTGATAAAGCTCGGTAGGAAAGAGCACGTGCCTGCCCCAATCGAGACGAGCACTGACTCCACTGGGGAGACTCCAGAAGTACCCCCAGATCCATGTCAGCACTGAGAGGAATACTCAGGTTCCGGGACCACTCCACACAAGATCTTAGGCCCGGCATCGACGGGAAAGAAATCCCGAGAGGCCCCGAGCAACTCACATGGGGCCTGGCCTTTCCTGAGGCTACCAGAGTGGGTCCCTGAGGTCCCCGTCCTAAGTCGAGAGCAACTGCCGCAACTCGAGAAAATCCAGGTTTTCCCCTCCAGGCGAGGGTAGGCCCATTTCCGCTGAGGCGTGTCGAGGCTATTCACACCTAACCTCTGGAACTTTCAAACGGTCCTTCACACCCTTGCTGCAACTCAAGAAGTTCCCCGACATATCCGTCTCCACTCGAGAGGAAGCAC
The DNA here is from genome assembly GCF_001704415.2 of Capra hircus. NCBI lineage: Eukaryota > Metazoa > Chordata > Mammalia > Artiodactyla > Bovidae > Capra > Capra hircus. The sequence goes on from NW_017204903.1 coordinate 5,239, forward strand.
GAGAGTCCCGCCCACATCCAGAGGAGCCCCGTTTCAGCCTCCTAGCTCGAGAGGAGGGATCCTTTCCCTGAGTGGTCGGGAAAGAATTCCCGGCGTTTCCGTCGCATCTCAACAGCAGGCGCTCTCCACAGGAAAGGCGAGAGGTAGGTCCAGGGTCGTGCCACCATTCCCAGAGTCCCCCAGATGTCTCAGTCCATTCCAGGGAAAACATGTTTTCCCTGCACTGCCTCGACTTTCAAGC
>NW_017204904.1:0-5479 GCF_001704415.2 Capra hircus
GCGGTCCCTGAGGTCCCCGTCATAAGTCGAGAGCACCTGCCGCAACTCGAGAAAATCCAGGAGGTTCTCCCCTCCAGGCAGATGAGGCCCATTTCCGCTGAGGCTTCTCGTGGTTAATCACACCTAACCTCTGGAACTTCAAAGGGTCCTTCACACCTTGCTGCAACTCAAGAAGTTCCCCGACATACCCGTCTCCAATCGAGAGGAAGCACGAGACACCCGCCCACATCCAGAGTAGCCCAGTTTCGCCTCCTAGCTCGAGAGGAGGGATCCTTCCCCTGCGTGGTCGGGATAGAATTCCAGTGTTCCGCCGCATCTAAAGAGGAGGTGCTCTCCACAGGAAAGGCGAGAGGAACTCCAGGGTCGTGCCACCATTCCCAGAGTCCCCAGATGTCTCAGTCCATTCCAGGAAAACTTTTTTCCCTGCACGGCCTCGACTTTCAAGCCGAGGATCTACTCACACCACGGTGGCACGTAGGACAGCCCTGTGGGAAAGCCTCATGGGAAAGCCTCGTGGGAAATCCTCGAGGGAAAGCCGCAGATCCCTTGATCCACGCGAAGGGAAGTGTGACAGTTATGCTACATCTCTAGAGGAAATCGCACGTGCATGCCCCCACTTGAGACGAGGACTGACTCCTCTGGGGAGACTCCCGAAGTCCCCCAAGATCCATGTCAGCACTGGAGAGGAATCCTCAGGTTCCGGCACCGACTCCACACAAGATATTAGGGCCCGGCATCGACGGAAGAGGAATCCCGAGAGGCCCCCGAGCAACTCGCTTGGGGACTGGCCTTTCCTGAGGCCACCAGAGCGGGTCCCTGAGGTCCCCGTCATAAGTCGAGAGCACCTGCCGCAACTCGAGAAAATCCAGGAGGTTCTCCCCTCCAGGCGAGATGAGTCCCATTTCCGCTGAGGCTTCTCGTGGCTAATCACACCTAACCTCTGGAACTTCCAAAGGGTCCTTCACACCCTTGCTGCAACTCAAGAAGTTCCCCGACATACCCGTCTCAAATCGAGAGGAAGCACGAGAGTCCCGCCCACATCCAGAGGAGCCCCGTTTCCGCCTCCTAGCTCGAGAGGAGGGATCCTTCCCCTGCGTGGTCCGGGATAGAATTCCCAGTGTTCCGTCGCATCTAAAGAGGCGGTGCTCTCCACAGGAAAGGAGAGAGGAACTCCAGGGTCGTGCAACCATTCCCAGAGTCCCCCAGATATCTCAGTCCATTCCAGGGAAACCTGTTTTCCCTGCACTGCCTCGACTTTCAAGCTGAGGATCGGGTCACACCACGGTGGCACGTGGGACAGCCCTGTGGGAAAGCCTCGTGGGAAAGCCTCCAGGGAAAGCCACAGATCCCTTTATTCACGCGAAGGGAAGCGTGACACTGCTGCTACAGCTCGGGAGGAAAGCTCACGTGCATGCCCCCTCTCGAGTCGATGACTGACTCCCTTGGGCTGACTCCAGAAGAACCCCAAGATCCATGTCAGCACTGGAGAGGAATGCTCAGGTTACGGCACCGATTCCACACAAGATCTTAGGCCCGGGCATCGATGGGAGAGGAACCGCGAGAGGGGCCCGAGCAATTCGCATGGGGACTGGACTTTCCTGAGGCCACCAGAGCGGGTCCCTGAGGTCCCCGTCGTAAGTCGAGAGCACCTGCCGCAACTCGAGAAAATCCAGGAGGTTCTCGCCTCCAGAGCGAGATGAGGCCCATTTCCGCTGAGGCGTCTCGAGGCTAATCACATCTAACCTCTGGAACTTCAAAAGGGTCCTTCACACCCTTGCTGCAACTCAAGAAGTTCCCCGACATACCCGTCTCCACTCGAGAGGAAGCACGAGAGTCCCGCCCACATCCAGAGGAGCCCCGTTTGCGCCTCCTACCTCGAGAGGAGGGATCCTTTCCCTGCGTGGTCGGGAAAGAATTCCCGGTTTTCCTGTTGGATCTCAAGAGGAGGCGCTCTCCACAGGAAAGGCGAGAGGAACTCCAGGGTCGTGCCACCATTCCCAGAGTCCCCCAGATATCTCAGTCCATTCCAGGGAAACCTGTTTTCCCTGCACTACCTCGACTTAGAAGCCGAGGATCGACTCACACCACGGTGGCACGTGGGACAGCCCTGTGGGAAAGCCTCGTGGGAAAGCCTCGTGGGAAAGCCTCGAGGGAAAGCCACAGATCCATTGATCCTCGGGAAGGGAAGCGCGACACTGCTGCTACAGCTCGGGAGGAAAGCGCACGTGCATGCGCCCTCTCGAGAAGAGGACTGACTCCCTTGGGCAGACTCCAGAAGTACCCCAAGATCCATGTCAGCACTGGAGAGGAATCCTCAGGTTCCGGCACCGACTCCACACAAGTTCTTAGGCCCCAGCATCGACGGGAGAGGAATCCCGAGAGGCCCCCAAGGAACTCGCAAGGGGACTGACCTTTCCTGAGGCCACCAGAGTGGGTCCCTGAGGTCCCCGTCGTAAGTCGAGAGCACCTGCTGCAACTCGAGAAAATCCAGGAGGTTCTCCCCTCCAGGCGAGATGAGGCCCATTTCCGCTGAGGCGTCTCGAGGCTAATAACACCTAACCTCTGGAACTTCAAAAGGGTCCTTCACACCCTTGCTTCAACTCAAGTAGTTCCCCGACTTACCCGTCTCCACTCGAGAGGAAGCACGAGAGTCCCGCCCACATCCGAAGGAGACCCTTTTCTGCCACCTCTCTCAAGAGGAGGCATCCTTTCCCTGCGTGGTCGGGAAAGATTTCCCGGCGTTTCCGTCGCATCTCAAGAGGAGGCGCTCTCCACAGGAAAGGCGATAGGAACTCCAGGGTGGTGCCACCATTCCAGAGTCCCCCAGATGTCTCAGTCCATTCCAGAGAAACCAGTTTTCCCTGCACTGCCTCGACTTTGAAGCCGAGGATCGACTCACACCACGGTGGCACGTGGGACAGCCCTGTGGGAAAGCCTCGAGGGAAAGCCACAGATCCCTTGAACTACGCCGAAGGGAAGCGCCACACTGCTCCTACAGCTCGCGAGGAAAGCGCACGTGCACGCCCCCACTCCGAGACGAGGACTGACTCCCCTGGGGACACTCCAGAAGTGCCCCAAGATCCATGTCAGCACTGGAGAGGAATCCTCAGGTTCCGGCACCAACTCCACACAAGGTCTTAGGCCCGCATCCAAGGGAGAGGAATCCCGAGAGCCCCCGAGCAACTCGCATGGGGACTGGCCTTTCCTGAGGCACCAGAGCTGGTACCTGAGGTCGCCGTCGTAAGTCGAGAACACCTACCGCAACTCGAGAAAATCCAGGAGGTTCTCCCCTCCAGGTTGAAATGAGGCCCATTTCCGCTGAGTCGTCTCGAGGCTAATCACACCTAACCTCTGGAACTTCCAAAGGGTCCTTCACACCCTTGCTGCAAATCAAAAGTTCCCCGACATACCCGTCTCCACTCGAGAGGAAGCACGAGAGTCCCGCCACATCCAGAGGAGCCCGTTTCGCCTCAAGCTCGTGAGGAGGATCCTTCCCGCGTCGTGGGAAGAATTCCCGGCGTTCCGTCGCTCTCAAGAGGAGGCGCTCTCACAGAAAGGCGAGAGAACTCCAGATCTGCCACCATTCCAGATCCCCCAGATGTCTCAGTCCATTCCAGGGAAACCTGTTTTCCCTGCTCTGCTTCGTCTTTCAAGCGAGGATCGACTCACACCATGTGGCACGTGGGACAGCCCTGTGGAAAGCCTCGTGGGAAAGCCTCGTGGGAAAGCCTCGAGGGAAAGCCACAGATCCTTGATCCAGCGAAGGGAAACGGACACTGCTGCTACGCTCGGGAGGAAAGCACGTGCATTCCCCCACTCGAGAGAGGACTGACTCCCTGGGGAGTATCCAGAAGTACCCCAGATCCATGTCAGCACTGGACAGGAATCCACAGGTTCCGGCACTGGCTCCACACAAGGTCTTAGGCCCCAGCTTCGACGGGAGGAATCGAGGGACCCGAGCAACTCTCTTGGGACTGGCCTTTCCTGAGGCACCAGAGTGGGTCCCTGAGGTCCCCGTCGTACTTCGAGAGCACCTGCCGCAACTCGAGAAAATCCAGGAGTTCTCCCCTCCAGGCGAATGAGGCCCATTTCCGCTGAGGCGTCTGAGGCTAACCACACTCACTCTGAACTTCCAAAGGGTCCTTCAACCTTTGCTGCAACTCAAGAAGTTCCCGACTACCCGTCTCCACTCGAGAGGAAGCACGAGAGTCCCGCCCACATCCAGAGGAGCCAAGTTTCCGCCTCCTAGCTCGAGAGGAGGGATACTTTCCCTGCGTGGTCGGAAAGAATTCCCGGCGTTCCCGTCGCATCTCAAGGCGCGCTCTCTCCACAGGAAAGGCGAGAGGAACTCCAGGGTCGAGCCACCATTCCAGAGTCCCCCAGATGTCTCAGTCCATTCCAGGGAAACCTGTTTCCCTGCACTGCCTCGACTTTCAAGCCAGGATCGACTCACACCACGGTGGCACGTGGGACAGCCCTGTGGGAAAGCCTCGTGGGAAAGCCTCGAGGGAAAGCCACAGATTCCTAGATCCACGAGAAGGAAAGGGTGACACTGCTGCTACAGCTCGGAGGAAAAGCGCACGTGCATGCCCCCACTCGAGACGAGGAGTGACTCACTGGGGAGACTCCAGAACTACCCCGAGATCCACGTAAGCACAGAAGAGGAATCCTCAGGTTCCGGCACTGGCTCCACACAAGATCTTAGGTCCCGGCATCGACTGGAGAGGAATCCCGAGAGGCCCCCGAGCAACTCGCATGGGTCTGGCCTTTCCTGGGGCACCAGTGCGGTACCCTGAGGTCCCCGTAGTAAGACGAGAGCACCTGCCGCAACTCGAGAAAAATCCAGGAGGTTCTCCCCTCCAGGTGAGATGAGGCCCATTTCCGGTGAGGCTTCTCGAGGCTATTCACACCTAACCTTTGGAACTTCCACCGTGTCCTTCACACCTTTGCTGCAACTCAAGAAGTTCCCCGACATACCCGTCTCACTGGAGAGGAAACACGAGAGTCCCGCCCACATCCAGAGGAGCCCCATTTCCGCCTCCTAGCTCGAGAGGAGGATCCTTTCACTGCGTGGTCGGGAAAGAATTTCCGGCGTTTCCGTCGCATCTCAAGATGAGGCGCTCTCCACAGGAAAGGCGAGAGGAAGTCCACGGTCATGCCACCATTTCGAGAGTCCCCCAGATGTCTAAGTCCATTCCAGGAAACCTGTTTTCCCAGCACTGCGACGACTTTCAAGCCGAGGATCGACTCACACCACGGTGGCCACGTGGGACAGCCCTGTGGGAAAGCCTCGTGGAAAAGCCTCGTGGGAAAGCCTCGAGGGAAGCCCCTGATCCCTTCACCACGCGAAGGGAAGCGTGACACTGCTGCTACAGCTCGGGAGGAAAGCACCCGTGCATGCCCCCACTCGACGACGAGACGAGGACGGCGCCCTGGGGAGACTCCTCCAGAGAGTGATCCATGTCGCACTCCAGGAATC
>NW_017204905.1:0-5478 GCF_001704415.2 Capra hircus
CAGCGCCGCAACCGAGAGCATCCAGCTGCGCAGGGCCCCTGGCTGGGGTTTTCAGCCCCGCACACACGGAGGCTGATTCCTTGGGTGCCCAGAAAGTGTATGACAGACGTAGGTTCCCTAGCACTCTCCTCCCCAGCAGAGACATGTGCAGGTGTTTGGGGCCTGATCCTGCGTGTCTGGGTTCCTGCCCACAGCCCCAACTCAGGGGAAGCAGCCCCTGAGGCAAGACCTGCTGGAGGAGCCCTGCGCCCCCGCCTGATAGGCGAGTGCACAGCCAGCAGGGAAGCGAGCCTCCTCGGGGGAAGAGGAGGCAGCAAGTCCCCGTCAAGCTGAAATCCCTGCTTACACGAAGCTAAGTGCGACTCCAGTACGGCAGATCTCTAGCTCTGTTCAGAGGCCCGATCTGGCAGAGTTCCTGGCACCAAGATGCTCTGCCATAGGCGAGCCTTGCGCAGACTTGCCTTGCTTTAAGGCTCCCTCCCCAGGAAGGAGCAGGCTGTGTGAGGCTCGGAAACGCCACTGGCGCCTTCCTGGCTTCAGCTCTACCCCTGCCTTGCCTTTGCACTTAGGTCCCAAGCGTCCTTGAGGAGGGCTTAGGGGCTGGTGGGTTGCACACTGCCAAGGGCTCCAGCAGTGAAAGCTCTGTCAGAGGGAAGCGAAGGGCAACAGCAGGGCTCCTTCAGCGGTTCCTTGGCCGCCCAGACAAAGCTCCGCACGGAGAGCACCAGGTTCCAAGGGCCCCTGGCTGGGTTTTGCATCCCCACACTCCCAGAGGCTGACTCCGTGGGTGCCTAGAAAGTGTGTGAGAGACGTAGGTTCCCTAGCACTCTCCTCCCCAGCAGAGACATGTGCAGGTGGTTGGGGCCTTATCCTGCGTGTCTGGGTTCCCGCCCACAGCCTCAACTCAGGGGAAGCAGCCCCTGAGGCAAGACCTGCTGGAGGAGCCCTGCGCGCCCGCCTGATAGGCGAGAGCACAGCCAGCAGTGTAGCGAGCCTCCTCGGGAGAAGAGGAGGCAGCCGAGCCCAGTCAAGAGGAAAGCCCTGCTTGCACGGAGCTAAGTGGGCCTCCAGTACGGCAGAGCTCTAGCTCTGCTCAGAGCCCCGATCTGGCAGAGTTTCTGGCGCGAGGCTGCTCGGCCGGGGGCTCGCCTTGCCCAGACTTGCCTTGCTTTTAGGCTCCCTCCCCAGGAAGGAGCTGTCTGAGCGAGCCTGGGAGACGCCACTGGTGCCTTCCTTGCCTCAGCTCCAATCCTGCCTTGCCTTTGCACATAGGTGCCAGGCGTCGTTGGGAGGGCTTAGGGGGTGGTGGGTTGCACACTGCCAAGGGCTTCAGCAGTGAGAGACTCTGTCAGAGGGAAGGGAAGGGCAACTGCAGGGCTCCTCCAGCGGTTTCTAGGCCGCCTAGAATCAGCGCCGCACCGAGAGCACCAGGCTCCCAGGGCCCCTGGCTGGGGTTTTCAGCCCCGCACACACGGAGGCTGATTCCTTGGGTGCCCAGAAAGTGTATGACAGACGTAGGTTCCCTAGCACTCTCCTCCCCAGCAGAGACATGTGCAGGTGGTTGGGGCCTGATCCTGCGTGTCTGGGTTCCTGCCCACAGCCCCAACTCAGGGGAAGCAGCCCCTGAGGCAAGACCTGCTGGAGGAGCCCTGCGCCCCCGCCTGATAGGCGAGTGCACAGCCAGCAGGGAAGCGAGCCTCCTCGGGGGAAGAGGAGGCAGCCCAGGCCCGTCAAGTTGAAAGCCCTGCTTGCACGGAGCTAAGTGCGCCTCCAGTACGGCAGAGCTCTAGCTCTGCTCAGAGCCCCGATCTGGCAGAGTTCCTGGCGCGAGGCTGCTCTGCCGGGCTAGCCTTGCCCAGACTTGCCTTGCTTTTAGGCTGCCTCTCCAGGAAGGAGCAGGCAGCAGGAGCCTGGGAGTCGCCACTGGCGCCTTCTTGCCTCAGCTCCAATCCTGCCTTGCCTTTGACAGTCTCCTTAGGAGTGCACCGAGCTCGCTGGACCTAAGTGCAAAGGCAAGGCAGGATTGGAGCTGAGCAAGAAAGGCGCCAGTGGCGACTCCCAGGCTCCTGCTGCCTGCTCCTTCCTGGAGAGGCAGCCTAAAAGCAAGGCAAGTCTGGCAAGGCTAGCCGGCAGCTCGCGCCAGGAACTCTGCCAGATCGGGGCCTCTGAGCAGAGCTAGAGCTCTGCCGTACTGGAGGCGCACTTAGCTCCGTGCAAGCAGGGCTTTCAACTTGACGGGGCTGGGCTGCCTCCTCTTCCCCCGAGGAGGCTCGCTTCCCTGCTGGCTGTGCACTCGCCTATCAGGCGGGGGCGCAGGGCTCCTCCAGCAGGTCTTGCCTCAGGGGCTGCTTCCCCTGAGTTGGGGCTGTGGGCAGGAACCCAGACACGCAGGATCAGGCCCCAACCACCTGCACATGTCTCTGCTGGGGAGGAGAGTGCTAGGGAACCTACGTCTGTCATACACTTTCTGGGCACCCAAGGAATCAGCCTCCGTGTGTGCGGGGCTGAAAACCCCAGCCAGGGGCCCTGGGAGCCTGGTGCTCTCGGTGCGGCGCTGATTCTAGGCGGCCTAGAAACCGCTGGAGGAGCCCTGCAGTTGCCCTTCCCTTCCCTCTGACAGAGCTCTCACTGCTGAAGCCCTTGGCAGTGTGCAACCCACCACCCCCTAAGCCCTCCCCAACGACGCCTGGCACCTATGTGCAAAGGCAAGGCAGGATTGGAGCTGAGGCAAGGAAGGCACCAGTGGCGTCTCCCAGGCTCGCTCAGACAGCTCCTTCCTGGGGAGGGAGCCTAAAAGCAAGGCAAGTCTGGGCAAGGCGAGCCCCCGGCCGAGCAGCCTCGCGCCAGAAACTCTGCCAGATCGGGGCTCTGAGCAGAGCTAGAGCTCTGCCGTACTGGAGGCCCACTTAGCTCCGTGCAAGCAGGGCTTTCCTCTTGACTGGGCTCGGCTGCCTCCTCTTCTCCCGAGGAGGCTCGCTACACTGCTGGCTGTGCTCTCGCCTATCAGGCGGGCGCGCAGGGCTCCTCCAGCAGGTCTTGCCTCAGGGGCTGCTTCCCCTGAGTTGAGGCTGTGGGCGGGAACCCAGACACGCAGGATAAGGCCCCAACCACCTGCACATGTCTCTGCTGGGGAGGAGAGTGCTAGGGAACCTACGTCTCTCACACACTTTCTAGGCACCCACGGAGTCAGCCTCTGGGAGTGTGGGGATGCAAAACCCAGCCAGGGGCCCTTGGAACCTGGTGCTCTCCGTGCGGAGCTTTGTCTGGGCGGCCAAGGAACCGCTGAAGGAGCCCTGCTGTTGCCCTTCGCTTCCCTCTGACAGAGCTTTCACTGCTGGAGCCCTTGGCAGTGTGCAACCCACCAGCCCCTAAGCCCTCCTCAAGGACGCTTGGGACCTAAGTGCAAAGGCAAGGCAGGGGTAGAGCTGAAGCCAGGAAGGCGCCAGTGGCGTTTCCGAGCCTCACACAGCCTGCTCCTTCCTGGGGAGGGAGCCTTAAAGCAAGGCAAGTCTGCGCAAGGCTCGCCTATGGCAGAGCATCTTGGTGCCAGGAACTCTGCCAGATCGGGCCTCTGAACAGAGCTAGAGATCTGCCGTACTGGAGTCGCACTTAGCTTCGTGTAAGCAGGGATTTCAGCTTGACGGGGACTTGCTGCCTCCTCTTCCCCCGAGGAGGCTCGCTTCCCTGCTGGCTGTGCACTCGCCTATCAGGCGGGGGCGCAGGGCTCCTCCAGCAGGTCTTGCCTCAGGGGCTGCTTCCCCTGAGTTGGGGCTGTGGGCAGGAACCCAGACACGCAGGATCAGGCCCCAAACACCTGCACATGTCTCTGCTGGGGAGGAGAGTGCTAGGGAACCTACGTCTGTCATACACTTTCTGGGCACCCAAGGAATCAGCCTCCGTGTGTGCGGGGCTGAAAACCCCAGCCAGGGGACCTGGGAGCCTGGTGCTCTCCGTGTGGCGCTGAATCTGGGCGGCCAAGCAACCGCTGGAGGAGCCCTGCAGTTGCCCTTCCCTTCCCTCTGACAGAATTCTCACTGCTGGAGCCCTTGGCAGTGTGCAACCCACCAGCCCCTAAGCTCTCCTTAAGGAGGACTGGGACCTAAGTGCAAAGGCAAGGCAGGATTGGAGCTGAGGCAAGGAAAGGCGCCAGTGGCGACTCCCAGGCTCCTGCTGCCTGCTCCTTCCTGGGAGAGGCAGCCTAAAAGCAAGGCAAGTCTGGGCAAGGCTAGCCCCCGGCAGAGCAGCCTCGCGCCAGGAAACTCTGCCAGATCGGGGCTCTGAGCAGAGCTAGAGCTCTGCCGTACTGGAGGCGCACTTAGCTCCGTGCAAGCAGGGCTTTCAACTTGACGGGGCTGGGCTGCCTCCTCTTCCCCCGAGGAGGCTCGCTTCCCTGCTGGCTGTGCACTCGCCTATCAGGCGGGGGCGCAGGGCTCCTCCAGCAGTCTTGCCTCAGGGGCTGCTTCCCCTGAGTTGGGGCTGTGGGCAGGAACCCAGACACGCAGGATCAGGCCCCAAACACCTGCACATGTCTCTGCTGGGGAGGAGAGTGCTAGGGAACCTACGTCTGTCATACACTTTCTGGGCACCCAAGGAATCAGCCTCCGTGTGTGCGGGGCTGAAAACCCAGCCAGGGGCCCTGGGAGCCTGGTGCTCTCGGTGCGGCGCTGATTCTAGGCGGCCTAGAAACCGCTGGAGGAGCCCTGCAGTTGCCTTCCCTTCCTCTGACAGAGCTCTCACTGCTGAAGCCCTTGGCAGTGTGCAACCACCACCCCCCCTAAGCCTCCCAACCACGCCTGGCACCTATGTGCAAAGGCAAGGCAGGATTGGAGCTGAGGCAAGGAAGGCACCAGTGGCGTCTCCCAGGCTCGCTCAGACAGCTCCTTCCTGGGAGGGAGCCTAAAAGCAAGGCAAGTCTGGGCAAGGCGAGCCCCCCGGCCGAGCAGCCCGCGCAGAAACTCTGCCCAGATCGGGGCTCTGAGCAGAGCTAGAGCTCTGCCGTACTGGAGGCCACTTAGCTCCGTGCAAGCAGGGCTTTCCTCTTGACTGGGCTCGGCTGCCTCCTCTTCTCCCGAGGAGGCTCGCTACACTGCTGGCTGTGCTCTCGCTATCAGGCGGGCGCGCAGGGCTCCTCAGCAGGTCTTGCCTCAGGGGCTGCTTCCCTGAGTTGAGGCTGTGGGCGGGAACCCCAGACACGCAGGATAAGGCCCAACCACCTGCACATGTCTCTGCTGGGGAGGAGAGTGCTAGGGAACCTACGTCTCTCACACACTTTCTAGGCACCCACGGAGTCAGCCTCTGGGAGTGTGGGGATGCAAAACCCAGCCAGGGGGCCCTTGGAAGCCTGGTGCTCTCCGTGCGGAGCTTTGTCTGGGCGGCCAAGGAACGCTGAAGGAGCCCTGCTGTTGCCCTTCGCTTCCTCTCTGACAGAGCTTTCACTGCTGGAGCCCTTGGCAGTGTGCAACCCACCAGCCCTAAGCC
>NW_017204906.1:0-5477 GCF_001704415.2 Capra hircus
TTCCACCCTTGCCTGCAACTCAAAGAGCTGTCCCCGACATTACCCATTCTCGCACCTTCGATTCGGACCAGCACGAGAGGTCCCGCACCACATCCATGAGGCGGGCCGTTTTCTGCCTCCCTAGCTCAAGAGAGGGATTCTTTCCCTGCCGTGCGTCGGGAAGAGAATTCCCGTTGTTCCCGTCGCTCTGAAGAGAGGCACTCTCCACACGAAAGCGAGGAGAGGATCTCCAGCGTTCGGGCACCACTGCCAGATGTCCCCCAGATGTTCAGTCCATTCCAGGGAAAACTCGCTTTTCCCTGCCACTGCCTCAACTTCACGGCGAGGATCTACTCACAATTCATTGCGTGGCACGTGGGGACAAGCCCTGTGAAGAAAGCCTCGTGGAAAGAGGCCTCGAGGCAATGCTACAGATTCCCTGATTCATGCGAAGAGCGTTACTACTGTGCTACACACTCGGGCGGAAGCCACACGTCGCAAGCCCCCCTATCTCCGAGACGAGACTCTGACTCCAACTTTTGGTGACACTTCCATAAGTACCCCAAGATCCATGTCAGCACTGCGAGAGACTTACTCAGTTGCGGCAACAGACTTCCACACAAGGTCTTAGGCCCGCATCGACGGCGAGAGGAATCCGAGAGGCCCCGAGCAACTCGCATGGGGACTGGCCTTTCCTGAGGCCACCAGAGCGGGTCCCTGAGGTCCCCGTCGTAAGTCGAGAGCACCTGCCGCAACTCGAGAAAATCCAGGAGGTTCTCCCCTCCAGGCGGGATGAGGCCCATTTCCGCTGAGGCGTCTCGAGGCTAATCACACTAACCTCTGAAACTTCCAAAGGGTCCTTCACACCCTTGCTGCAACTCAAGAAGTTCCCCGACATACCCGTCTCCACTCGAGAGGAAGCACGAGAGTTCCCCCCACATCCAGAGGAGCCCGTTTCCGCCTCCTAGCTCGAGAGAGGGATCCTTTCCCTGCGTGGTCGGAAAGAATTCCCGGCGTTCCCGTCGCATCTCAAGAGGAGGCGCTCTCCACAGGAAAGGCGAGAGGAACTCCAGGGTCGTGCCACCATTCCAGAGTCCCCAGATGTCTCAGTCCATTCCAGGGAAACCTGTTTTCCCTGCACTGCCTCGACTTTCAAGCCGAGGATCGACTCACACCACGGTGGCACGTGGGACAGCCTGTAAGTGGGAAAGCCTCGTGGGAAAGCCTCGAGGGAAAGCCACAGATCCCTTGATCCACGCGAAGGGAAGCGTGACACTGCTGCTACAGCTCGGGGAGGAAAGCGCACGTGCATGCCCCACTCGAGACGAGGACTGACTCCCTGGGGAGACTCCAGAAGTACCCCAGATCCATGTCAGCACTGGAGAGGAATCCTCAGGTTCCGGCACCGACTCCACACAAGTCTTAGCCCGGCATCGACGGGAGAGGAATCCGAGAGGCCCCGAGCAACTCGCATGGGGACTGGCCTTTCCTGAGGCCACCAGAGCGGGTCCCTGAGGTCCCCGTCGTAAGTCGAGAGCACCTGCCGCAACTCGAGAAAATCCAGGAGGTTCTCCCCTCCAGGCGAGATGAGGCCCATTTCCGCTGAGGCGTCTCGAGGCTAATCACACCTAACTCTGGAACTTCCAAAGGGTCCTTCACACCCTTGCTGCAACTCAAGAAGTTCCCCGACATACCCGTCTCCACTCGAGAGGAAGCACGAGAGTCCCGCCCACATCCAGAGGAGCCCCGTTTCCGCCTCCTAGCTCGAGAGGAGGGATCCTTTCCCTGTGTCGGGAAAGAATTCCCGGCGTTCCGTCGCATCTCAAGAGGAGGCGCTCTCCACAGGAAAGGCGAGAGGAACTCCAGGGTCGTGCCACCATTCCCAGAGTCCCCAGATGTCTCAGTCCATTCCAGGGAAACCTGTTTTCCCTGCACTGCCTCGACTTTCAAGCGAGGATCGACTCACACCACGGTGGCACGTGGGACAGCCTGTGGGAAAGCTCGTGGGAAAGCTCGTGGGAAAAGCCTCGGAAAGCCCCAGATCCCTTGATCCACGCGAAGGGAAGCGTGACACTGCTGCTACAGCTCGGGAGGAAAGCGCACGTGCATGCCCCCACTCGAGACGAGGACTGACTCCCCTGGGGAGACTCCAGAAGTACCCAAGATCCATGTCAGCACTGGAGAGGAATCCTCAGTTCCGGCACCGACTCCACACAAGTCTTCATCGACGGAGGAATCCCGAGAGCAACTGCAGACTGGCCTTTCCTGCAGCCCTCGAGACGCAGCGGAAATGGGCCTCATCTCGCCTGGAGGGGAGAACCTCCTGGATTTTCTCGAGTTGCGGCAGGTGCTCTCGACTTACGGGACCTCAGGGACCGCTCTGGTGGCCTCAGGAAAGGCCAGTCCCCATGCGAGTTGCTCGGGGCCTCTCGGGTCCCGTCGAGGGCTAAGACCTTTGTGGAGTCGGTGCCGGAACCTGAGGATTCCTCTCCAGTGCTGACATGGATCTTGGGGTACTTCTGGAGTCTCCCAGGGGAGTCAGTCCTCGTCTCGAGTGGGGGCATGCACGTGCGCTTTCCTCCGAGCTGTAGCAGCAGTGTCGCGCTTCCCTTCGCGTGGATCAAGGGATCTGGGCTTTCTGGCTTTCCCACGAGGCTTTCCCACGAGGCTTTCCCACAGGGCTGTCCACGTGCCACCGTGGTGTGAGTCGATCCTCGGCTTGAAAGTCGAGGCAGTGCAGGGAAAACAGGTTTCCCTGGAATGGACTGAGACATCTGGGACTCTGGGAATGGTGGCACGACCCTGGAGTTCCTCTCGCCTTTCCTGTGGAGAGCGCCTCCTCTTGAGATGCGACGGGAACGCCGGGAATTCTTTCCCGACCACGCAGGGAAAGGATCCCTCCTCTCGAGCTAGGAGGCGGAAACGGGGCTCCTCTGGATGTGGGCGGACTCTCGTGCTTCCTCTCGAGTGGAGACGGGTATGTCGGGGAACTTCTTGAGTTGCAGCAAGGGTGTGAAGGACCCTTTGGAAGTTCCAGTTAGGTGTGATTAGCCTCGAGACGCCTCAGCGGAAATGGGCCTCATCTCGCCTGGAGGGAGAACCTCCTGGATTTTCTCGAGTTGCGGCAGGTGCTCTCGACTTACGACGGGACCTCAGGGACCCGCTCTGGTGGCCTCAGGAAAGGCCAGTCCCCATGCGTTGCTCGGGCCTCTCGGGATTCCTCTCCGTCGATGCGGGCCTAAGACCTTGTGTGGAGTCGGTGCGGAACCTGAGGATTCCTCTCCAGTGCTGACATGGATCTTGGGGTACTTCTGGAGTCTCCCAGGGGAGTCAGTCCTCGTCTCGAGTGGGGCATGCACGTGCGCTTTCCTCCCGAGCTGTAGCAGCAGTGTCACGCTTCCCTTCGTGGATCAAGGGATCTGTGGCTTTCCCTCGAGGCGAGGCTTTCCCACGAGCTTTCCCACAGGCTGTCCCACGTGCCACGTGGTGTGAGTCGATCCTCGCTTGAAAGTCGAGGCAGTGCAGGGAAAACAGTTTCCCTGGAATGGACTGAGACATCTGGGGACTCTGGGAATGGTGGCACGACCCTGGAGTTCCTCTCGCCTTTCCTGTGGAGAGCGCCTCCTCTTGAGATGCGACGGAACGCCGGGAATTCTTTCCGACCACGCAGGAAAGGATCCCTCCTCTCGAGCTAGGAGGCGGAAACGGGGCTCCTCTGGATGTGGGGGACTCTCGTGCTTCCTCTCGAGTGGAGATGGTATGTGTGGGAACTTCTTGAGTTGCAGCAAGGGTGTGAAGGACCCTTTGGAAGTTCCAGAGTTAGGTGTGATTAGCCTCGAGACGCCTCAGCGGAAATGGGCCTCATCTCGCCTGGAGGGGAGAACCTCCTGGATTTTCTCGAGTTGGGCAGGTGCTCTCGACTTACGACGGGACCTCAGGGACCCGCTCTGGTGGCCTCAGGAAAGGCCAGTCCCCATGCGAGTTGCTCGGGGCCTCTCGGGATTCCTCTCCCGTCCATGGGGCTTAAGACCTTGTGTGGAGTCGGTGCGGAACCTGAAGATTCCTCTCCAGTGCTGACATGGATCTTGGGTACTTCTGGAGTCTCCCCAGGGGAGTCAGTCCTCGTCTCGAGTGGGGCATGCAGTGCGCTTTCCTCCGAGCTGTAGCAGCAGTGTCACGCTTCCCTTCGCGTGGATCAAGGATCTGTGGCTTTCCTCGAGGCTTTCCCACGAGGTTCCCACGAGGCTTTCCCACAGGGGCCCACGTGCCACCGTGGTGTGAGTCGATCCTCGGCTTGAAAGTCGAGCAGTGCAGGGAAAACAGGTTTCCCTGGAATGGACTGAGACATCTGGGGGACTCTGGAATGGTGGCACGACCCTGGAGTTCCTCTCGCCTTTCCTGTGGAGAGCGCCTCCTCTTGAGATGCGACGGGAACGCCGGGAATTCTTTCCCGACCACGCAGGGAAAGGATCCCTCCTCTCGAGCTAGAGAGGCGGAAACGGGGCTCCTCTGGATGTGGCGGGACTCTCGTGCTTCCTCTCGAGTGGAGACGGGTATGTCGGGAACTTCTTGAGTTGCAGCAAGGTGTGAAGGACCCTTTGGAAGTTCCAGAATATAGGTGTGTGATTAGCCTAGAGACCCTCAGTGAAATGGGCCTCATCTCGCCTGGAGGGGAGAACCTCCTGGATTTTCTCGAGTTGCGGCAGGTGCTCTCGACTTACGACGGGGACCACAGGGACCCGCTCTGGTGGCCTCAGGAAAGGCCAGTCCCCATGCGAGTTGCTCGGGGCCTCTCGGGATTCCTCTCCGTCGATGCCGGGCCTAAGACCTTGTGTGGAGTCGGTGCCGGAACCTGAGGATTCCTCTCCAGTGCTGACATGGATCTTGGGGTACTTCTGGAGTCTCCCCAGGGGAATCAGTCCTCGTCTCGAGTGGGGGCATGCACGTGCGCTTTCCTCCCGAGCTGTAGCAGCAGTGTCGCTCTTCCCTTCCGTGATCAAGGGATCTCTGGCTTTCCCTCGAGGCTTTCCCAAGAGGCATTTCCAGGAGGCTTTCCCACAGGGCTGTCCACGTTCCACCGTGGTGAGTCGATTCGGCTTGAAAGTCGAGCAGTGCAGGGAAAACAGGTTTCCCTGGAATGGACTGAGACATCTGGGGGACTCTGGGAATGGTGGCACGACCCTGGAGTTCCTCTCGCCTTTCCTGTGGAGAGCGCCTCCTCTTGAGATGCGACGGAACGCCGGGAATCTTACCGAACACGCAGGAAAGGATCCTCCTCTCGAGCTAGGAGGGGAACGGGGCTCCTCTGGATGTGGGGAGCTCTCGTGCTTCTCTCGAGTGACGGGTGTGTCAGGGAATTTTTTGAGTTGCAGCAAGGGTGTGAAGGACCCTTTGGAAGTTCCAGAGGTTAGGTGTGATTTGCCTCGAGATGCCTCAGCGAAATGGGCCTCATCTCGCCTGGAGGGAGAACTCCTGGATTTTCTCGAGTTGCGGCAGGT
>NW_017204907.1:0-5477 GCF_001704415.2 Capra hircus
CTGCGCATTAGATTGTTTCAGGCCTCCTGACCGCAGGAGGCACAGGAAGCTTAAAACACCCTAGGAATGTAGGGCTTCTGAGGAGTCAAAACCTTCAGAATAGGACTGATAATGGTTTCATTTTTTGGGTCAATGCTTGCTGCCAAATTTTCATATCCTTTATTTTTAGATATAGTGGTATATAGGAAAACAAGTAGTAGACCTGGTATTAGCAACATTTAGATCTTTGAGTTAAGTACCTTCTTTGTTATAACCCACTGCACCTTTGTTCTACAGAAATGTAACTTTAATGCTTTAAGGAGATGCAGATTAAAAAAAAAAAAAACACTTCAGTGTAAACAAAATTAACATTCATTAAGGAAGAGAGCCAAAAGTGTTAACAAGCCTCTTGGCCAAAAGATAATGTAAATCACCTGAGACCTTTTGTATCCAAAATGATATACGGAAAGAATCTGGGTTGCGAACGCATCATAATTTTGTGTTACCCATTGATCTCCGTGTTTTATCAAAAGTATAAAAGGCCTTCTGCACAATAAAGGATGGGGCAAGTATCTCGGACCAGTTTCTCTAACTAGTCTCTCGGCCTGGTTTCTTGGGACTCTGGCTCCCCCCGTGTCTCTCTCTCTCTTTTGTCTCTCCCCTTCCCTCTCTCTGCTCTTTACTTTAACTTCAGGCTGAATCTCCACCTGGGGCGCGGAGGCTCGCCAGGTCTACTTACTTGCCCTGGCTGTTAAGACCCCGCACGAAAGGTAGCTTAAGGCGAGGCACCCTTAGATATTTAAGCGGGCTGGGGTGGCCCAACGTAGATGGTGTAAATTCCTTGTCTGGAATCTCATTGGCCTTTCGCGTAAACCAAGATATTCAGCCCTCTTCCTCCACTTAATCTTCTTACTACACTATAGTTTCCTAATCTAATCTTATATTAATAAATAAACAAATCTTTCCACGCCAACGCCCGTCCACCCTTCGAATTTCCCTGGATCCACCGGGGCTGGACCCCAGCAGCCCCGGTTCCGCCTCATAGCTCGAGAGTAGGGATCCTTTCCCTGCCTGATCGGGAAGGAATTTCCGGCGTTCCCGTCGCATCTCAAGAGGAGGCACTCTCCACAGGAAAGGCGAGAGGAACTCCAGGGTCGTGTCACCATTCCCAGAGTCCCCCAGATGTCTCAGTCCATTCCAGGGAAACCTGTTTTCCCTGCACTGCCTCGACTTTCAAGCCGAGGATCCACTCACACCATGGTGGCACGTGGGACATCCCTGTGGGAAAGCCTCATGGAAAGCCACACATTCCTTGATCCCCGCGAAGGGAAGCGTGACACTGCTGCTACCTCCTGGGAGGAAAGCGCACGTGCATGCTTCCCATCGAGACGTGGACGGAATCCCCTGGGGAGACTCCAGAAGTACCCCAAGATCCATGTCAGCACCGCAGAGGAATCCTCAGGTTCCGGCACCGATTCCACACAAGGTCATAGGCCGCGGTATCGACGGGAAAGGAATCCCGAGAGGCACCCAAGCAACTCGCATGGGGACTGCCTTTCCTGAGGCCACCAGAGCGGGTCCCTGAGGTCCCAGTCATAAGTCGAGCACACTGCCGCCGCAACTCTAGAAAATCCAGGAGGTTCTCCCCTCCAGGCGAGATGAGGCCCATGTCCGCGGAGGGATCTCGAGGCTAATCAGACCTAACCTCTGGAACTTCCATAGGGTCCTTCACACCCTTGCTGCAACTCAAGAAGTTTCCCCACATACCCGTCTCCACTCGAGAGGAAGCACGAGAGTCCCGCCCACATCCAGAGGAGCCCCGTTTCCCCTCCTAGCTCGAGAGAAGGGATCCTTTCCCTGCGTGCTTGGGAAAGTATTCCCGGCGTTTCCGTCGCATCTCAAGAGGAGGCGCTCTCCACAGGAAAGGCGAGAGGAACTTCAGGGTCGTGCCAGCATTCCCAGAGTCCCCCAGATGTCTCAGTCCATTCCACGGAAAACTGTTTTCCCTGCACTGCCTCGACTTTCAAGCGAGGATGACTCACACCACGGGGCACGTAGGACAGCCCTGTGGGAAAGCCTCGTTGGATAGCCACAGATCCCTTGATCCAAGCGAAGGGAAGTCTGACACTGCGGCTATAGCTCGGGAGGAAAGCGCAGGTGCATACCCCCACTCGAGACGAGGACTGACTCCCCTGGGGAGACTCCAGAAGTACCCAAGATCCATGTCAGCACCGGAGAGGAATCCTCAGGTTCCGGCACCGACTCCACACAAGGTCTTAGGCCCCAGTATCGATGGGAGAGGAATCCCGAGAGGCCCTCGAGCAACTCGCATGGGGACTGGCCTTTCCTGAGTCCAACAGAGCGGGTCCCTGAGGTCCCCGTCGTAAGTTGAGAGCACCTGCCGCAACTCGAGAAAATCCAGGAGGTTCTCCCCTCCAGGCGAGATGAGGCCCATTTCCGCTGAGGCGTCTTGAGGCTAATCACACCTAACCTCTGGAACTTCCCAAAGGGTCCTTAACACCCTTTGCTGCAACTCAAGAAGTTCCCCGACATACCCTTCTCCACTCAAGAGGAAGGACGAGCGTCCCGCCCACATCCAGTGGAGCCCCGTTTCCACCTCCTAGCTCGAGAGGAGGGATCCTTTCCCTGCGTGTTCGGGAAAGAAGTCCCGGCGTTCCCGGCGCATCTCAAGAGGAGGAGCTACCACAGGAAAGGCGAGAGGAACTCCAGGGTCTTGCCACCATTCCCAGAGTCCCCTAGATGTCTCAGTCCATTCCAGGGAAACCTGTTTCCCTACACTGCCTCGACTTTCAAGCCGAGCATCGACTCACACCACGGTGGCACGTGGGATAGCCCTGTGGGAAATCCTCGTGGGAGAGCCTCGTGGGAAATCCTCTTGGGAAAGCCTCATGGGAAAGCCTCGAGGGAAGGCCACAGATCCCTTGATCCTCGCGAAGGGAAGCGTTACACTGCTGCTACAGCTCGGGAGGAAAACGCACGTGCCTGCACCCTCTCGAGAGGAGGACTGACTCCCCTGGGGAGACTCCAGATGTACCCCAAAATCCATGTCAGCACTGGAGAGGAATCCTCAGGTTCCTGCACCGAATCCACACAAGGTCTTAGGCCCCGGCATCGACGGGAGAGGAAACCCGAGAGGCCCCCGTGCAACTCGCATGGGGAATGGCCTTTCCTGAGGCCACCAGAACGGGTACTAAGGTCCCTGTCGTAAGTCGAGAGCACCTGCCGCAACTCGAGAAAATCCAGGAGTTTCTCCCTCCAGGGGAGGTGAGGCTCATTTCTGCTGGGGCGTCTCGAGGCTAATCACACCTAAACTCTGGGACTTCCAAAGGGTCGTTCACACCCTTGCTGCAACTCAAGAAGTTCCCCGACATACCCGTCTCCACTCGAGAGGAAGCACGAGCGTCCCGCCCACATCCAGAGGAGCCCCGTTTCCACCTCATAGCTCGAGAGGACGGATCCTTTCCCTGCGTGGTCGGGAAAGAATTCCCGCGCGTTCTCGTTGCATCTCAAGAGAAGGCGCTCTCCACAGGATAGGCGAGAGGGACTCAAGGGTCGTGGCCGCCATTCCCAGAGTCCCCCAGATGTCTCAGTCCATTCCCGGGAAAACTGTTTTCCCTGCACTGCCTCGAATTTCAAGCCGAGGATCGACTCACACCATGGTGGCACGTGGGACAGCCCTGTGGGAAAGCCTCGTGGGAAAGCCTCCTGGGAAAGCGTCCTGGGAAAGCCTCGAGGGAAACCACAGGTCCCTTGATCCAAGTGACTGCAAACAGGAGGTTTTCCCCTCCTAGTCAATTCAGATTTGGGCCCTGACTCAACACAAGGTCTTAGGCCTCGGCATCGTCTGGAGATTAATCCCAAAAGTTCAGCTGATGTGTAAGAGTCCCTCATTCCCCGCAAAGATGCGGAAAAATGGAACATCTGAATGTGAGTTAGACCCTAGCTTTTGCTCCCGAGTGGAGACGTTCCTGTGGGAAATTCTTGAGTTGTACAAGGGTTTGAAAGAGTCTTTGGAAATTGCAGAGATTAGGTGTGATTAGCCTCGAGACGCCTCAGCGGAAAAGGGCCTATTCTCGCTGGAGGGGAGAACCTCCTGGATTTTGTTGAGTTGAGAGAGGTGCTCTCGAGTTACGAGTGGGACATCAGGGACGAGTTCTGTTGGGCTCAATAAATTCCAGTCCTCATGCAAGCTGCTAGGAGGCCTCTCGGGATTCGTCTCCCATCTATACCAGGGCCTAAGACCTTGTGTGGAGTCGGGGTCGGAACCTGAGGATTCGTCTCCAGTGCTGACATGGATCTTGGGTACTTCTGGAGTCTACCCAGGGGAGTCAGTCTTCGTCTCGATTGGGGAATGCACGTGCGCCTTCCTCCCAAGCTGTAGCAGCAGTGTCACGCTTCCCCTCACGTGGATCAAGGGATCTGTGGCTTTCCCTCGAGGCTTTCCACGAGGCTTTCCCACGAGGCTTTCCACGAGGTTTCCCACAGGGCTGTTCCACGTGCCACCATCGTGTGAGTCGATCCTCGGCGTGATAGTCGAGGCAGTGCAGGGAAAACAGGTTCCCCTGGAATGGACTGAGTCATCTGGGGGACTCTTGGAATGGTGGAACGACCCTGGAGTTCCTCTCGCCCTTTCCTGTGGAGAGCGTCTCCTCTTGAGATGCGACGGGAAAGCCGGCAATTCTTTCCGGACCAATAAGGAAAAGGATCCCTCATCTCGTGCTATGAGACTGAAACGGGGCTCCTCTGTATTTGGGCGGGACGATCCTGCTTTCTCTCGAGTGGAGACGGGTATGTGGGGGAACTTCTTGAGTTGCAGCAAGGGTGTGAAGGACCCTTTGGAAGCTCCAGATGTGAGGTGTGATTAGCTTCTAGCCCCCTCAGCGGAAATGGGCCTCATGTCGCCTGGAGGGAAAACCTCCTGGATTTTCTCGAGTTGCGGCAGGTGCTCTTGACTTATGACGGGGACCTCAGGGACCCGCTCTGGTGGCCTCAGGAAAGGCCAGTCCCCATGCGAGTTGTTACGGGACCTCTCGTGATTCCTCTCCCATCGATGCTGGCGCCTAAGACTTGTGTGGATTCGGGGCCGTCACCTGAGGATTCCTCTGCAGTGCTGACGTGGATCTTGGGGGTACTTCTGGAGTTACTCCTGGGGAGTCAGTCCTCGTCGCCAGTGGGGTCATGCACGAGCTCTTTCCTCCCTAGTTGTATCCGCAGTGTCACGCTTCCCTTCGCGTGGATCGGGGGATATGTGTCTTTCCCTCGAGGCTTTCCCACGAGGCTTTCCCACGTGCCACCGTGGTGTGAGTCGATCCTCGGCGTGAAAGTCGAGGCAGTGCAGGGAAAACAGGTTCCTCTGGATTGGACTGATGCTGGGAGCAAGTGTGAGGACTCCGCCCGTGATAAGGTTATGAGGAAGGAAGCTGACATACGCAAGGTGTGTTCAGACTTCAGGAACCCTCTGCAAATTCCTACGCATG
>NW_017204908.1:0-5477 GCF_001704415.2 Capra hircus
TCAAAGTCGAGGCAGTGCAGGGAAAACAGGTTTCCCTGGAATGGAATGAGACATCTCTGGGGGACGCCTGGGAAGGGTGGCACGACCCTGGAGTTCCTCTCGCCTTTCCTGTGGAGAGCGCCTCCTCTTGAGATGCGACGGGAACGCGGGGAATTCTTTCCCCAACACGCAGGGAAAGGATGCCTCCTCTCGAGCTAGGAGTCGGAAACGGGTCTCCTCTGGATGTGGGCGGGACTCTCGTGCTTCCTCTCGAGTGGAGACGGGTATGTCGGGAACTTCTTGAGTTGCAGCAAGGGTGTGAAGGACCCTTTGGAAGTTCCAGATGTTAGATGTGATTAGCCTCCAGACGCCTCAGCGGAAATGGGCCTCATCTCGCCTGGAGGGTAGAAACCTCCTGCATTTTCTCGAGTTGCGGCAGGTGGCTCCTTTACTGGGACCCGCTCTGGTGGCCTCAGGAAAGGCCAGTCCGCATGCGAGTTGCTAGGCGGCCTCTCGGGATTCTCTCCCCCGGGGCCTAAGATCTTGTGTGGAGTCGGTGCCGGGAACCTGATTGAGTGATGACATGGATCTTGGGTACTTCTGGAGTCCCCAGGTGAGTCAGTCCTCATCTCGAGTGAGGGCATGCACGTGCGCTTTCCTCCCCAGCTGTAGCAGCAGTGTCACGCTTCCCTTCGCGTGCATCAAGGGATCTGTGGCTTTCCCAGGAGGCTTTCCCATGAGGCTTTCCCCACAGGGTGTGGATCCTCGGCTGAAAGTCGAGGCAGTGCAGGGAAAACAGTTTTCCCAGGAATGGACTGAGACATCGGGGGTACTCTGGGAATGGTGGCACGACCCTGGAGTTCCTCTCGCCTTTCCTGTGGAGAGCGCCTCCTCTTGAGCAGCGACGGGAACATCGGAATTTCTTTCCCGACCAGGGAGGGAAAGGATCCTTCCTCTCGAGCTAGGAGGCAGAAACGGGGCTCCTCTGGATGTGGGCGGGACTCTCGTGCTTCCTCTCGAGTGGACACGGGTATGTCAGGGAACTTCTTGAGTTGCAGCAAGGGTGTGAAGGACCCTTTGGAAGTTCCAGAGGTTAGATGTGATTAGCCTCAAGACGCCTCAGCGGAAATGGGCATCATCTCGCCTGGAGGGGAGAGCCTCCTGGATTTTCTCGAGTGGCGGCAGGTGCTCTCGACTTACGACGGGAACCTCAGGGACCCGCTCTGGTGGCCTCGGGAAAGGCCAGTCCCCATGCGAGTTGCTCGGAGCCTATCGGGGTTCCTCTCCCAGTCGATGCCGGGCCTAAGACCTCGAGGGGAGTCGGTGCCGGAACCTGAGGATTCCTCTTCATTGCTGACATGGATCTTGGGGTACTTCTGGAGTCTCCCCAGGGGAGTCAGTCCTCGTCTCGAGTGGGGGCATGAAAGTGCGCTTTCCTCCCGAGCTGTAGCAGCAGTGTCGCGCTTCCCTTCGCGTGGATCAAGTGATCTGTGGCTTTTCCTCGAGGCTTTCCCCGGAGGCTTTCCCACGAGGCTTTCCCACAGGGCTGTCCCACGTGCCACCGTGGTGTGACTGGATCCTCGGCTTGAAAGTCGAGGCAGTGCAGGGAAAACAGGTTTCCCTGGAATGGACTGAGACATCTGGGGGCTCTGGGAATGGTGGCACGACCCTGGAGTTCCTCTAGCCTTTCCTGTCGAGACTGCCTCCACTTGAGATGCGACGGGAACGCGGGGAATTCTTTCCCCACCACGCAGGGAAAGGATCCCTACTCTCGAGCTATGAGGCGGAAACGGGGCTACTCTGGATGTGGGCGGGACTCTCGTGCTTCCTCTCCAGTGGAGACGGGTATGTCGGGGAACTTCTTGAGTTGCAGCAAGGTGTGAAGGACCCTTTGGAATTTCCCGATGTTAGATGTGATTAGCCTCGAGACGCCTCAGTGGAAATGGGCCTCATCTCGCCTGGAGGGGAGAAACTCCTGGATTTTCTCGAGTTGCCGCAGGTGCTCTCGACTTACGACAGGGACCTCATGGACCCGCTCTGGTGGCCTCAGGAAAGGCCAGTCCCCATGCGAGTTGCTCGGGGCCTCTCGGGAATACTCTCCCGTCGATGCCGGGGAATAAGATCTTGTGAGGAGTCGGTTCCGGAAACTGAGGATTCCTCACCAGTGCTTACATGGATAATGGGGTACTTCTGGAGTCTCCCCAGGGGAGTCAGTCCTCGTCTCGATTGGGGGCCGCACTAGCGCTTTCCTCCCGAGCAGTAGCAGCAGTGTCACGCTTCCCTTCGCGTGGATCAAGGGATCTGTGGCTTTCCCACGAGGCTTTCCCACAGGGCTGTCCCACGTGCCACCGTGGTGTGAGTCGATCCTCGGCTTGAATGTCGAGGCAGTGCAGGGAAAACAGTTTTCCCTGGAATGGACTGAGACATCTGGGCGACTCTGGAAATGATGGCACGACCCTGGAGTTCTTCTCGCCTTTCCTGTGGAAAGCGCCTCCTCTTGAGATGCAATGGGAATGCCGGGAATTCTTTCCCGACCACGCAGGGAAAGTATCCCACCTCTCGAGCTAGGAGGCGGAAACGGGGCTCCTCTGGATGTGGGCGGGACTCTCGTGCTTCCTCTCGAGTGGAGACGAGTATGTCGGCAACTTCTTGAGTTGCAGCAAGGGTGTGAAGGACCCTTTGTATGTTCCAGACGTTTGATGTGATTAGCCTCGAGACGCCTCAGCGGATATCGGCCTCATCTCGCCTGGAGGGGAGAACCTCCTGGATTTTCTCGAGTTGCGGCAGGTGCTCTCGACTTACGACGGGGACCTCAGGGACATGCTCTGGTGGCCTCAGGAAAGGCCAAACCCATGTGAGTTGCTCAGGGGCCTCTCGGGATTCCTCTCCGTCGATGCCGGTGCTTAAGACCATGTGTGGAATTGGTTTCGGAACCTGAGGATTCCTCTCCAGTGCTGACATGGATCTTGGGGAACTTCTGGAGCCTACCCAGGGGACTCAGTCCTTGTCTCGAGTTGCGGCATCCACGTGAGATTTGCTCCCGAGCTGAAGCAGCAGTGTCACGCTTCCCTTAGCGTGGATCAAGGGATCTGTGGCTTTCCCTCGAGGCTTTCCCACGAGGCTTTCCCACAGGGCTGTCCCACGTGCCACCGTGGTGTGAGTCGATCCTCGGCTTGAAAGTCGAGGCAGTGCAGGGAAAACAGGTTTCCCTGGAATGGACTGAGACATCAGGGCGACTCTGGGAATGGTGGCATGACCCTGGAGTTCCTCTCGCCTTTCCTGTGGAGAGCGCCTCCTCTTGAGATGCGACGGGAACGCTGGAATTCTTTCCCCACCTCGCAGGAAAGGATCCCTCCTCTTGAGCTAGGAGGCGGAAACGGGGCTCCTCTGGATGTGGCCGGATTCTCGTCCTTTTCTCGAGAGGAGACGGGTATGTCGGGGAACTTCTTGAGTTGCAGCGAGGGTGTGAAGGACGCTTTGGAAGTTCCAGACGTTAGATGTGATTAGCCTTGAGACGCCTCAGCGGAAATGGGCCTCATCTCGCCTGGAGGGGAGAACCTCCTCGACTTTCTCTAGTTGCGGCAGGTGCTTTCGACTTACGATGGGGACCTCAGAGACCCTCTGGTTGCCTCAGGAGAGGCCAGTCCCCATGCGAGTTGCTCGGGGCCTCTCGGATTCCTCTCCCCTCGATGCCGGGGCCTAAGACCTTGAGTGGAGTCGGTGCCGAAACCTGTGGATTCCTCTCCAGTGCTGACATGGATCTTGGGGTACTTCTGAAGTCTCCCCAGGGGAGTCAGTCCTCGTCTCGAGTGGGGACATGCACGTGCTCTTTCCTCCCGAGCTGTAGCAGCAGTGTCGCGCTACCCTTCACGTGGATCAAGGGATCTGTGGCTTTCCCTCGAGGCTTTCCCACGAGGCATTCCCACAGGGCTGTCCCACGTGCCACCGTGATGTGAGTCGATCCTCGGCTTGAATGTCGAGGCAGTGCAGGGAAAACAGGTTTCCCTGGAATGGACTGAGACATCTGGGGGACTCTGGGAATGGTAGCATGACCCTGGAGTTACTCTCGCCTTTCCTGTGGAGAGCGCCTCCTCTTGAGATGCGACGGGAACGCCGGGAATTCTTTCCCGACCACGCAGCGAAAGGATCCTACCTCTGGAGCTAGGAGGCGGAAATGGGGCTCTCTGGATGTGGGCGGGACTCTCGTGCTTCCTCTCGAGTGGAGACGGGTATGTTGGGGAACTTCTTGAGTTGCAGCAAGGGTGTGAAGGTCCTTTGGAAGTTCCAGAGCTTAGGTGTGATTAGCCTCGAGACGCCTCAGCAGAAATGGGCCTCATCTCGCCTGGAGGGGAGAACCTCCTGAATTTTCTCAAGTTGTGGCAGATGCTCTCGACTTTACGAAGGGGACCTGATGGACCCGCGCTGGTGGCCTCATGAAAGGCAGTCCCATGGGAGTTGCTCAGGGGCCTCTCGGATTCCTCTTCCCTCGATGCCGGGCCTAAGATCTTGTGTGGAGTCGGTGCTGGAACCTGAGGATTCCTCTCCAGTGCTGACATGGATCTTGGGGTACTTCTGGAGTCTCCCAGGGGAGTCAGTCCTCGTCTCGAGTGGGGGCATGCACGTGCGCTCCGAGCTGTAGCAGGAGTGTCACGCTTCCCTTCTTGTGGATCAAGGGATCAGTGGCTTTACCTCGAGGCTTTCCCATGAGGCTTTCCCACGAGGCTTTCCCACAGGGCTGTCCCACGTGCCACCGTTGTATGAGTCGATCCTCGGCTTGAAAGTCGAGGCAGTGCAGGGAAAACTGGTTTCCCTGTCTTGGACTGAGCATCTGGGGGACTCTGGGAATGGTGGCACGACCCTGGAGTTCCTCTCGCCTTTTCCTGTGGAGAGTGTCTCCTCTTGAGATGCGACGGGAACGCCAGGAATACTTACCCGACCACGTAGGGAAAGGATCCCTCCTCTGGAACTATGAGGCGGAAACGGGGCTCCTGGATGTGGCGGGACTCTCGTGCTTCCTGTCGAGGGGAAACGGGTATGTCGAGGAACTTCTTGAGTTGCAGCAAGGGTGTGAAAGACGCTTTGGAAGTTCCAGAGGTTAGGTGTGATTAGTCTCGAGACGCCTCAGCACAAATGGGCCTCATGTCGCCTGAAGGGGAGAACCTCCTGAATTTTCGCGAGTTGCGGCAGGTGCTGTGGACTTAAGACGGGGTCCTCAGGACCCGCTCTGGTGGCCTCAGGAAAGGCCAGTCACCATGCGAGTTGCTCGGGGGCCTCTCGGATTCCTCTTCCGTCGATGCCGGCGCCTTATACCTTGTGTGGAGTCGGTGCGGAACCTGAGAAAACCTCTCCAAGTGCTTACATGACCTTGGGGTACTTCTGGAGTCTCTCAGGTGAGCAGTCCTCGTCTCTAGTGGATGCATGCACGTGCAATTTCCTCCAGAGCTGTAGCATCAGTGTCACGATTCCCTTCGCGTGGATCAGGAATCTGTGGCTTTCCG
>NW_017204909.1:0-5476 GCF_001704415.2 Capra hircus
GAGGAACTCCAGATTCGTGCCACATTCCCAGAGTCCCCCAGATGTCTCAGTCCATTCCAGGGAAACCTGTTTTCCCTGCACTGCCTCGACTTTCAAGCCGAGGATCGACTCACACCCCGGTGTCACGCGGGACAGCCTGTGGGAAAGCCTCGTGGGAAAAGCCTCGAGCGAAAGCGACAGATCCCCTTGATCACGAGAAGGGAAGCGTGACCCTCCTGCTACAGCTCGGGAGGAAAGCGAACGTGCATGCCCCACTCCAGACGAGGACTGACGCCCCTGGGGAGACTCCAGAAGTCCCCGAAGATCCATGTCGGCACTGGAGAGGAAACCTCAGGTTCCCGGTACCGACTCCACACAAGGTCTTAGGCCCTGGCATCAAAGGGAGAGGAACCCCAGAGAGGCCCCGAGCAACTCGCATGGGGACAGGCCTTTCCTGAGGCCACCAGAGTGGGTCCCTGAGGTCCCTGTCGTAAGTCGAGAGCACCTGCCGCAACTCGAGAAAATCCAGGAGGTTCTCCCCTCCTGGCGAGATAAGGCCCCATTTCCGCTGAGGCGTCTAGAGGCTAATCACGTCTAACTCTCTGAACTTCCAAAGGGCCCTTCACACCCTTGCTGCAACTCAAGAAGTTCCCCGACATACCCGTCTCCACTCAAAAGAAGCACGAGAGTCCGGCCACATCCAGATGAGCCCTGTTTTCTGTCTCCTAGCTCGAGAAGAGATATCCTTTCCCTGCGTCGTCGGAAAGAATTCCCCGTGTCCGTCGTATCTCAAGAGGAGGCGCTGTCCACAGGAAAGGCGAGAGGAACTCCAGGGTCGTGCCACCATTCCTAGAGTCCCCCAGATATCTCAGTGCATTCCAGGGAAGCCTTTTTTCCCAGCACTGCGTCGTCTTTCAAACCGAGGATCAACTGACACCACGGTGGCACGTGGGACATCACTGTGGGAAAGCCTCGTGGGAAAACCTGGTGGGAAAGCGTCGTGGAAAGCCTCGAGGGAAAGCCACAGATCCCTTGATCCTCGTGAAGGGAAGCTCAACACTGCTGCTACAGCTCGGAGGAAAGTGCACGTGCATGCCCCCACTCGAGACGAGGACTGACTCCCCTGGGGAGACTCCAAAAGTGCCCCAAGATACATGTCAGCAATGGAGAGGAATCCTCAGGTTTTGGCACAGACTCCACACAAGGTCTTAGGTCCGGCATCGACGGGAGAGGAATCCGAGAGGCCCATGAGCAACACGCATGGGGACTGGCCTTTCCTGAGGCCACCAGAGCGGGTCCCTGAGGTCCCTGTCGTAAGTCGAGAGCACCTGCCGCAACTCGAGAAAATCCAGGAGGTTCTCCTCTCCTGGCGAGATGGAGGCCCATTTCCTGCTGAGGCGTCCTCGAGGCTAATCACACTCTAACCTCTGGAACTTTCCAAAAGGCGCCTTCACATCCCTTGCTGCAACTCAAGAATTTCCCAGACATACCCGTCTCCACTCGAGAGGAAGCACGAGAGTCCCGACCACATCCAGAGGAGCCCCGTTTCGGCCTCCTAGCTCGAGAGGAGGGATCCTTTCCGTGTGTTGTCGGGAAAGAATTCCCGAAGTTCCCGTCGCATCTCAAGAGGAGGTGCTCTCCACAGGAAAGGCGAGAGGAACTCCAGGGTCGTGCCACCATTCCCAGAGTCCCCCAGA
Source organism: Capra hircus (assembly GCF_001704415.2). NCBI lineage: Eukaryota > Metazoa > Chordata > Mammalia > Artiodactyla > Bovidae > Capra > Capra hircus. The sequence goes on from NW_017204909.1 coordinate 1,677, forward strand.
TGTCTCAGTCCATTCTCGGGAAACCTTTTTCCCTGCACTGCCTCGACTTTCAAGCCGAGGATCGACTCACAGCACGGTGGAACGTGGGACAGCCCTGTGGGAAAGCCTCGTTGGAAAGCCTCGTGGGAAAGCCTCGAGTGATAACCACAGATCCCTTGATCCATGCGAAGGGAAGCGTGACACTGCTGCTACAGCTCGGGAGGAAAGCGCACGTACATGCCCCCACTCGAGCCGAGGTCTGACGCCCCTGGCGAGACTCCAGACGTCCCCGAAGATCCATGTCGGCACTGGAGAGGAATCCTCAGGTTCCGGCACTGACTCCACACAAGGTCTTAGGCCCCGGTATCGACGGGAGAGGAATCCCGAGAGGCCCCCGAGCAACTCGCATGGGAACTGGCCTTTCCTGAGGCCACCAGAGCGGGTCCCTGAGGTCCCCGTCGTAAGACGAGATAACCTGCCGCAACTCGAGAAAATCCAGGAGGTTCTCCCCTCCAGGCGAGATGAGGCCCATTTCCGCTGAGGCGTACCGAGGCTAATCACATCTAAAATCTGGAATTTCTAAAGGGTCCTTCACACCCTTGCTGCAACTCAAGAAGTTCCCCGACATACCCGTCTCCACTCGAAAGGAAGCACGAGAGTCCCGCTCACATCCAGAGGAGCCCCGCTTCCGCCTCCTAGCTCGAGAGGAGGGACCCTTTCCCTGCGTGGTTGGGAAAGAATTCCTGGCGTTCCCGTCGCATCTCAAGAGGAGGCGCTCTCCACAGGAAAGGCGAGAGGAACTGCAGGGTGGTTCCACCATATCCTGAGTCCCCAAGATGTCTCAGTCCATTCCAGGGAAACCTGTTTTCCCTGCACTGCCTCGACTTTCAAGCCACGGATCGACTCACACCACGGTGGCACGTGGGACAGCCCTGTGGGAAAGCCTCGTGGGAAAGCCTCGAGGGAAAGCCTCGTGGGAAAGCCTCGAGGGAAAGCCACAGTTGCTTTAATCAGCACGAAGGGAAGTGTGACACTGCTGCTACAGCTCGGGAGGAAAGCGCACGTGCATGCCCCCACTCGAGACGAGGACTGACTCCCCTGGGGAGACTCCAGAAGTACCCCAAGATCCACGTCAGCACTGGAGAGGAATCCTCACGTTCCGGCACCGACTCCAAACAAGGTCTTAGGCCCCGGCATCGACGGGAGAGGAATCCCGAGGGGCCCCGAGTAACTAGCATGGGGACTGGCCTTTCCTGAGGCCATCAGAGCGGGTCCCTGGGGTCCCCGTCATAAGTCGAGAGCACCTGCCGCAACTCGAGAAAATCCAGGAGGTTCTCCCCTCCAGGCGAGATGGGGCCCATTTCCTCTGAGGCGTCCCCAGGCTAATCACACCTAATCTCTGGAACTTTCAAAACGTCCTTCACATCCTTGCTGCAACTCAAGAAGTTCCCCGACATACCCGTCTCCACTCGAGAGGAAGCACGAGAGTCCCGCCCACATCCAGAGGAGCCCCGTTACCGCCACATAGCTCGAGAGGAGGGATCCTTTCCCTGCGTGGTCGGGAAAGAATTCTCGGCATTCCCGTCTCATCTCAAGAGGGGGCGCTTTACACAGGAAAGGCGTGAGGAACTCCAGGGTCGTTCCACCATTCCCAGAGTACCCCAGATGTCTCAGGCCATTCCAGGGAAACCTGTTTTTCCTGCACTGCCTCGACTTTCAAGCCGAGGATCGTCTCACACGATGGTGGCACCTGGGACAGCCCTGTGGGAAAGACTCGTTGGAAAGTCTCATGGGAAAGCCTCGAAGGAAAGCCACAGATCCCTTGATCCACGTGAAGGGGAGCGAGACACTGCTGATACAGCTTGGGAGGAAAGCGCACGTGCATGCCCCCACTCGAGACGAAGACTGACTCCCCTGGGGAGACTCCAGAAGTACCCCAAGATCCATGTCAGCACTGGAGAGGAATCCTCAGGTTCCGGCACCGACTCCAAACAAGGTCTTAGGCCCGGGCATCGACGGGAGAGGAATCCCGAGATGCCGCCGTGCAACTCGCATGGGACTGGCCTTTCCTGAGGCCACCATAGAGGGTACCTGGGGTCCCCGTCGTAAGTCGAGAGCACCTGCCGCAACTCGAGAAAATCCAGGAGGTTCTCCCTTCCAGGCGTGATGAGGCCTATTTCCGCTGAGGCGTCTCGAGGCTAATCACTACTAACCTATGGAATTTCCAAAGTGTCCTTCACACCATTGCTGCAACTCAAGAAGTTCCCCGACATACCCGTCTCCACTCGAGAGGAAGCACGAGAGTCCCACTACATCCAGTGGAGCCTCGTTTCCGCCTCATGGCTCGAGAGGAGCGATCCTTTCACTGCGTGGTCGGGAAAGAATTCCCGGCATTCCCCTCGCATCTCAAGAGGAGGCGCTCTCCACAGGAAAGGCGAGAGGAACTCCAGGGTCGTGCCACCTTTCCCAGATCCCCCAGATGTCTCAGTCCATTCCACGGAAGCCTGTTTTCCCCAGCACTGCCCTCAACATTCAAGACGAGGATTGAACTGACACCACGGTGGCACGTGGGACATCACTGTGGGAAAGCGTCGTGAGAAAGCCTGGTGGGAAAGCGTCGTGGGAAAGCCTCGTGGAAACCTCGAGGGAAAGCCACTGATCCTAGGATACACGGGAAGGGAAGCGTGAAACTGCTGCTACAGCTCGGAGGTAAAGCGCACGTGCATGCCCCCACTCGGAGACGAGGACTGGACTCCCCTGGGGAGAATCCAGAAGTACCCCCAAGATCCATGTCAGAACTGGAGAGGAATTCTCAGTTTCCGACACCGACTCCACACAAGGTCTTAGGCCCCGGCATCGATGGGAGAGGAATCCTGAGAGGCTCCGAGCAAATCGCATGGGGACTGGTTTTTCCTGAGGCCACCAGAGCGGCGTCCCTGAGGTCCCCGTAGTAATTCGAGAGCACCTGCCGCAACTTGAGTAAATCCAGGAGGTTCTCCCTTCTTGGCGAGATGAGGCCCTTTTCAACTGAGTTGTCTCAAGGCTAATCACACCTAACTCTCGAACTTCAAAGGGTCCATCACACCCTTTCTGCAATTCAAGAAAATACCCAACATACCAGTTTCCACTCGAGAGGTAGAACGAGAGTCCCGCCCACATCCAGAGGAGTCCCCGTTTCCGACTCCTAGCTCGAGAGGAGGGATCCTTTCCCTGCGTGGTCGGGAAAGAATTCCGGCGTTCCCGTCAAATCTCAAGACGGGGTGCTCTCCACAGGAAAGGCGAGAGGAACTCCAGGGTCGTGCACCATTCCAGAGTCCCACAGATATCTTAGTCCATTCCAGGGAAAACTGTTTTCCCTGCACTGCCTCGACTTTTCAAGAAGAGGATCGACTCACACCATGGTGGAAGGTGGGACAGTCCTGTGGGAAAGCCTCGTGGGAAAGCCTCGAGGGAAAGCCACAGATCCTTGATCCACGAGAAGGAAGCGTGACACTGCTGCAACAGCTAGGGAGGAAAGGGCACGTGCATTCCCCCCACTCGAGACGAGGACTGACGCCCCTGGGGAGACTCCAGAAGTCCGCGAAAATCCATGTCGGCACTGCAGAGGAATCCTCAGGTTCCGGCACCGACTCCACACAAGGTCTTAGGCCCCGGCATCGAAGGGAGGGGAATCCCGAGAGGCCCCCTAGCAACTCGCATGGGGACTGAAGTTTCCTGAGGCCACCAGAGCGGGTCCCTGAGGTCCTGTCGTAAGTCGAGAGCACCTGCCGCAACTCGAGAAAATCCAGGAGGTTCTAACCCACCAGGCGAGATGAGGCCCA
>NW_017204910.1:0-5475 GCF_001704415.2 Capra hircus
CCCAGAGTGCCACCCCCGAGGGCTTTGAGTTGCCTGGAGCCCAAGGCTCCGGACAGAGACCTGAGGGGCCAGCGTCTGGACTGGCAGCTAATGCCATTTGGGGCTTTTCTCACGTGGAGCCTGAGGCCCGAATATCCACGGGCAACCCCCCAGCGCGAGTGCCCTGGAGATACCGACCAAGGGGACAGTGTACCCCCTACTGTGGGGAAGGAGGTTCCTGTTTTCCCTGCACTGGTTCGACTTTCACGCCGAGGATCGATCACACCATGGTGGCAAGTGGAATAGCCCTGAGAGAAAGCCTCATGGGAAGACTCGAGGGAAAGCCACAGATCCCTTGATCCACGGGACGGGAAGCGAGACACTGCTGCTACCGCTCAGGAGGAAAGCGCACGTGCATGACCCCACTCGAGCCGAGGACTGACGCCACTTGGAGACTCTCCAGAAGTACGCCAAGATCCATGTCAGCACTGGAGAGGCAATCCTCAGGTTCCGGTCCCGACTCCACACAAGGACTTAGGCCCGGCATCGACAGGAGAGGAATCTGAGAGGGCCCCTAGCACCTCGCATGGGGACTGGCCTTTCCTGAGGTCACCAGAGCGGGTCCCTGAGGTCTCTGTCGAAACTCGAGAGCACCTGCCGCAACTGGAGAAAATCCAGGAGGTTCTCCCCTCCCAGGCGAGATGAGGCCCATTTCCGCTGAGGCGTCTCGAGGCTAATCACACCTAACCTCTGGAACTTCCAAAGGGTCCTTCACACCCTTGCTGCAAGTCAAGAAGTTCTCCGACATACCCATCTCCACTCGAGAGGAAGGACGAGGGTCCCGCCCACATCCAGTGGAGCCCCGTTTCCGCCTCGTAGCTCGAGAAGAGGGATCCTTTCCCTTCGTCTTCGGGAAAGAATTCCAGGCTTCGCGTCGCATATCAAGAGGAGGCGCTTTCAACAGGAAAGACGAGAGGAACTCCAGGGCCTTGCCAGCATTCTAAGAGTCCCCCAGATGTCTAAGTCCATTCAGGAAGAACCTGTTTTCCCTGCACTGCCTCGACGTCCACGCCGAGGATCGACTCACACCACCGTGGCACGTGGGACAGCCCTGTTGGAAAGCCTCGTGGGAAAGCCTCAATGGAAAGCGACAGATCCCTTGATCCACACGTCAGCAAGCGTGACACTGCTGCTACAGCTCGTGAGGAAATGGCAGGTGCATGCCCCCACACGAGATGAGGAATGACTCCCCTGGCGAGACTCCAGAAGTACGGAAAAGATTCATGTCAGCAATGGAGAGGCATCCTCAGGGTTGGCCCCGACTCCAAAAAGGTCTTAGGCCCCGGCATCGACGGGAGAGGAATCCCGAGAGGCTCCAGAGCAACTCGCTTGGGGACTGGCCTTTCCTGAGGCCACCAGAGCGGTCCCTGAGGTCCCGTCTTAAGTTGAGAGCACCTGCAACAACTCGAGAAAATCCAGGAGGTTCTCCCTCCAGGCGAGATGAGGCCCATTTCCGCTGAGGCGTCTCGAGGATAATCACACCTAATATCTGGAACTTCCAAAGGGTCCTTCACACCCTTGCTGCAACTCAAGAAGTTTCCCGACATACCCGTCTCCACTCGAGACGAAGCACGAGAGTCCCGCCCACATCCAGAGGAGCCCCGTTTCCGCCTCATAGCTAGAGAGAGGGATCCTTTCCCTGCGTGGTCGGGAAAGAGTTCCCGCGTTCCCGTCGCATCTCAAGTGGAGGCGCTCTGCACAGGAAAGGCCAGAGGAACTCCACGGTCGTGTCACGATTCCCAGAGTCCCCCAGATGTCTCAGTCCATTCCAGGAAACCCTGTTTTCCCTGCACTGCCTCGACTTTCAAGCCGAGGATTGACTCACACCACGGTGGCACGTGGGACAGCCCTGAGGGAAAGCCTCATGGGAAAGCCTCGTGGGAAAGCACCGAGGGAAAGCCACTGATCCCATGATCCCCCGACGGGAAGCATGATATTGCTGCTACAGCTCGGGAGGAAAGCAGAAGTGCATGCCTCCACACGAGACGAAGACTCACTCCTCAGGGGATACTCCAGAAGTACCCCAAGATCCATGTCAGCACTGGAGAGGAATCCTCAGGTTCCGGCAGCGACTCCACACAAGGTCTTAGGCCCCGACATTGACGGGAGAGGAATCCCGAGAGGCCCCCGAGCAACTCGCATGGGGAGAGACCTTAACTGAGGCCACCAGAGCGGGTCCCTGAAGTCCCCGTCGTAAGTCTAGAGCACCTGCCGCAACTCGAGAAAATCCAGGAGGTTCTCCCCTCCAGGCGAGATGAGGCCCATTTCCGCTGAGGCGTCTCGAGGCTAATCACACCTAACCTCTGGAACTTTCAAAGGGTCCTTCACACCCTTGCTGCAACTCAAGAAGTTCCCCCACATACCGTCTCCACTCCAGAGGAAGCACGAGAGTCCCGCCCACATCCAGAGGAGCACCGTTTCCGCCTCCTAGCTTGAGAGGAGGGATCCTTTCCCTGCGTGATCGGGAAAAATTTCCCGGCGTTCCCGTCGCATCCCAAGAGGAGGCGCTCTCCACAGGAAAGGCGAGAGGAATTCCAGGGTCGTGACACCATTCCCAGAGTCCCCCAGATGTCTCCGTGCATTCCAGGGAAACCTCTTTCCCTGCACTGCCTCGGCTTTCAAGCCGAGGATCGACTCACACCACGGTGGCACGTGGGACAGCCCTGTGGGAAAGCCTCGTGGGAAAGCCTCGTGGGAAAGCTCGAGGGAAAGCCACAGATCCCTTGATCCACGCGAAGGGAAGCGTGACACTGCTCCTACAGCTCGGAAGGAAAGCCCAAGTGCATGCCCCAATCTGACGAGGACTGACTCCCATGGGGAGACTCTAGAAGTACCCCTAAATCCATGTCAGCACTGGAGAGGAATCCTCAGATTCTGGCAACGACTCCACACAAGGACTTAGGCCCCGGCATCAACGGGAGAGGAATCCTAAGAGGCCCCGAGCAACTCGCATGGGGCTTCCCTGAGGCAGAGCTTGTCCCTGTGGTCCCGTCGTGGTGCCGCAACTCGAGAAAATCCTGGAGGTTCTCCCCTTCAGGCGAGATGAGGCCCATTTCCGCTGAGGCGTCTCGAGGCTAATCACACCTAACCTCTGGAACTTCCAAAGGGTACTTCACACCCTTGCTGCAACTCAAGAAGTTCCCTACCCGTCTTCACTCGAGAGGAAACACGAGAGTCCGCCCACATCCAGAGGAGCCGTTTCCGCCTCATAGCTCGAGAGGATTGATTCTCTCCCTGTGTCGTCGGGAAAGGATTCCTGGCGTTCCCACGCATCTGAACAGGAGGCGTTCTCCACAGGAAAGGGCGAGAGGAAATCCAGGGTCGTGCCACCATTCCCAGAGTTCCCCAGATGTCTCAGTCCATTCCTGGGAAACCTGTTTTCCCTGCACTGCCTCGAATTTCAAGCCGAGGATCGATTCACACCACAGTGGCACCTGGGACAGCCTTGTGGGAAAGCCTCGTGGGAAAGCCTCGAGGGAAAGCCACAGATCCCTTGATCCACGCGAAGGGAAGCGCGACACTGCTGCTACAGTTCGAGAGGAAAGCCCATGTGCATGCCCCCACACGAGACGAGGACTGACTCCCCTGGGGAGACTCCAGAGGTTCCCCAAGATCCATGTCAGCACTGGAGGGAATCCTCAGGTTCCAGCAACGACTCCACACAAGGTCTTAGGCCCCGGCATCGACGGGAGACGAATCCCGAGAGGCCCCCGAGCAACTCGCATGGGGACTGACCGTTCCTGAGGCCACCAGAGCGGGTCCCTGAGGTCCCGTCGCAAGTCGAGAGCACCTTCTGCAACCCGAGAAAATCCAGGAGGTTGTCCCTCAGGCGAGATGAGGCCCATTTCCAATGAGGCGTCTCGAAGCTAATCAAAACTAACCTCTGGAACTTCCAAAGGGTCCGTCACACCCTTGCTGCAACTCAAGAATTTCCCCGACATACTCGTCTCCACTCGAGAGGAAGAACGACAGTCCGCCCACATCCAGAGGAGCCCCCGTTTCTGCCTCCTAGCTCGAGAGGAGGGATCCTTTCCCTGCGTGGTCGGTCAAGTATTCCCGGCGTTCCGGTCGCATCTCAAGAGAGCCGCTCTCAACAGGAAAGGCGAGAGGAACTCCAGGGTCGTGCCACCATTCCCAGAGTCCCCCAGATGTCTCAGTCCTCTGCATGGAAACCTGTTTTCCCTGCACTGCCTCCACTTTCAAGCCGAGGATCGACTCACACCACGGTGGCACGTGGGACAGCCTTGTGGGAAAGCCTCGTGGGGAAAGCCTCGAGGCAAAGCCACAGATCCCTTGATCCACGCGAAGGGAAGCGCGACACTGCTGCTACAGCTCGGGAGGAATGCAACACGTGCATGCCCCCACTCGGGACGAGGACTGACTCCCCTGGGGATTCTCCAGAATACACCAAGATCCATGTCAGTACTGGAGAGGAATCCTCAAGTTCCGGCACCCACTCCACACAAGATCTTAAGCCCCGGCATCGACGGGAGAAGAATCCCGAGAGGCCCCCAAGCAACTCGCATCGGGACTGGCCTTTCCTGAGGCCACCAGAGCTGGTCCCTGATGTCCCCGTCGTAACACGAGAGCACCTGCCTCAACTCGAGAGTATCGAGGAGGTTCTCCCTCCAGGCGAGATGAGGCCCATTCCGCTGAGGCGTCTCGAGGCTAATCACACCGAAGCTCTGGAACTTCCAAAGGGTCCTTCACACCCTTGCTGTAACTCAAGAAGTTCCCGACATACAGTCTCCACTCGAGAGGAAGCACGAGAGTTCTGCCCACATCCAGAGGAGCCCCGTTTCCGGCCTCCTAGCTCGAGAGGAGGGATCCTTTCCCTGCGTGGTCGGGAAAGAATTCCGGCCTTCCTGTCGCATCTCAAAGAGGAGGCGCTCTCCACAGGAAAGGCGAGAGGAACTCCAGGGTCGTGCCACCATTCCCAGAGTCCACGCAGATGTCTCTGTCCATTCCAGGGAAACCTTTTTTCCCTGCACTGCCTGGACGTTCAAGCCGAGGATCGACTCACACCACGGTGGCTCGTGGGACAGCTATGTGGGAAAGCCTCGTGGGAAATCCTCATGGGAAAGCCTCAAGCGAAAGCCACAGATCTCATGATCCACGTCTATGGAAGCGTGAAACTGCTGTTACAGCTCGGGAGGAAAGCACACGTGCATGCCCCACTCGAGAGGAGGACTGACTCCACTGGGGAGACTCCAGAAGTACCCAAGATCCATGTCGGCACTGGAGAGGAATCCTCAGGTTCCGGCACTGACTCCACACAAGGTCTTGGGCCCCGGCATCGACGGGAGAGGAATCCCGAGAGGCCCCGAGCAACTCGCATGGGGACTGGCCTTTCCTGAGGCCACCAGAGCGCGTCCCGGATGTCCCGTTCGTAAGTCGAGAGCACCTGCCGCAACTCCAGAAAATCCAGGAGGTTCT
>NW_017204911.1:0-5474 GCF_001704415.2 Capra hircus
GGTGGACTGTACTACCATAATTCATTTCTAAGGGATTAGCCAGAAGGTTTTTTCCAGAGACGTCCTCAAGAAGGATATGATTGTTATATAATCCTAAGGAAAGTAGAGGGAGAAAACAGTTTTTCCTTCCTCCTTGATCTAGACCCTCTCTCCTTGGGGGACCTTGAACTTCTTAGAAACCTGCCTTGGCAATGACTCTCTCAGAAACATGATTGAACAGCCGTTTGGAGCTTCCTTTGACTTTCCCTGGAGGGAGGGAGCCCTCCCTGAGCACAGGGCCTCAGGGGCCATGGCCAATGAAAAAGAATCTCCCAGCAAGTGCTTTTCAGCCCTGTGTGACTCTCAGCCCACAGGAGGCTGAGAAAACTCTCTTCCTTGGAGGAAGGAAAGGCAGCCCAAGAGTGTGTTTTCAGGCCTGTATCTTGCAGCAGCAAGTGTTTGGCTTGTTAGACAGAAGACCTGCAGGCCTGTTTCCAACAGACTCAATTCCAGAATCAGGGCCTTGTGTCTCCCTGCAGTTTCCTGGCCTTGCAAACACATTCCTAAGTGAGAGCAGCCCTGCCCATGGGGAAGCAGGCTGCGGGAGTGTGTCTGAGGGGGCCAGGTGTCATGCTGGGGTCACCTGGTCGAGGGCACCTTGCACCTCCAATGGACCCCAGGCAAGGAGTTGCAGGCCACCACCTTGCTTCTGAAATCCCAAAATGGGGAGCAAAGCTCGCTCTGTCAGAGGGAAGAAAACAGCAACAGGATGGATTTTCAAGCAGTTGCTAGGCTGTACTGCGTTAGGGCTCCAAGGAAGGAAAATGCGAATTTTAGCCCCTACGACTGGTATCCAGGTGGGCTCCCAGGATGATTTCCCCGCAGGATCCAAGAACGTTCCAGACAGACCTGGGCTCACTAGCTCCCTCCTGCAGAGGAAACATGAGAGAACAGCTGTTTGGAGGTTGCTTTGACTTCCCCTGGGAGGGTAGGATCCCTCCTGGGTGCAGGGCCTCAGGGGCCATTGCCGCTGAGAAATGCCCTCTAAGCCAGACCTTTGCAGCCTTGTATGACTCAGCACGGAGGAGACTGAAAAGCTCTCTTCCTTGGAGGAAGGAAAGGCAGCCCCAGAGAGTGTGTTTTCACACCTGTATCTTGCAGCAAGTGTTTGGCGTCTCAGACGTCAGACCTCCAGGCCTGCTCCAACGGCCTCAGTTCCAGAGTCAGGGCCGTGTGTCTCCCTGCATTTTCTGAGCCTTGGGAACACATTCCTAGGTCAGAACAGTCCTGCCCATGGGGAAGGAGGCTGCGGGAGTGTGTCTGAGGGGTCGAGTGCCATGCTGGGGTCCAATAGACCGGTACCTCCAATAGACCCAGGACAACAGCGGTGGGGCTCCCCCTGGCTTCCGAAATGCAAAGCGAGAAGCAAAGCTAGCTCTATCAGAAGGAAGAAAAGAGCAATCGGATGGATGTTCAGGCTGTTGCTGGCCGCACCACTTCAGGGTCCCCCCCAGAGGAACAGGCGCCCTGTGGCCCCTAGGTCGATATGCAGGTTAACACACAGGGTGTGTCCCCATAGGAGCCAAGAATTTTCCTGACAGACCTAGGCTCACTAGAGCTCTCCTACAGGGCAAAAGGGGTAGAACAGACTGTGGATGTGACTCTGCCTTTCCCAGCGAGCATGGGGCCCTCCTATGGCCCGGGCTCCAGGGAAAATTGTCCCTGAAAAAATGACCTCCAAGAAGCGCTTTTCCAGCAGGCTGTGATGCAGAGTTCACAGGATGCGGGGAAAGTGATCGTCCTACAGGGAAGAAGAGGCAGCACCCAGTGTGTGTTTGCAAGCCTGTATTTGGAAGAAACTGGTTAGCTCCTTCAAGGGGAGACCTCCAGGTCTGCTCAGAGGACCGAAATTCCAGAGGCAGCACCATGCATCTCCCCTGTCCTTTCTGAGCCTTGGAAAGACATTCCTAGCTTATAGCGGTATTGCTCATGAAGAAGCAGGATGCAGGAATGTGTCAGACATGACTGGGTGCCTTCCTGGGTTCAGCTCCGTGAGGGCCTTTCCACTCAAATTAGGTCCCATGCCTCCTTGGGGAGGAAGTGGGCCCGCTTGCCTCCAAATTGCCAAAGGCTGGAACAAAGCTAGTTCTATCAGAGGTAAGAAAAGAGCAATTGGATGGATGTGGAAGCTGTTGCTGGGCCGCACTGCTTCAGGCCCCCCACCTCCGCCCCCGAGAGAAACAGGCGCCCTGTGGCCCCTAGGTCCTGGATGCAGTTTCACACATAGAATGTGTCCCCATAGGAGCCAAGAATTTTCCTGACAGACCTAGGCTCACTAGAGCTCTCCTACAGAGCAAAGGGGATGGGACAGATGTGTGGCTGTGGCTCTGCCTTTCCCTGGGAGTGTGGAGCCGCTCCCTATGGCCCCGGCTCCAGGGGAAATTGCCCCTGAATAATGACCTCCAAGAAGCGCTTTTCCAACTGGCTGAGACGTGGAGTTCTCAGGATGCAGGGAAAGCGAGTGTCCTTCGGGGAAGCAAAGGCAGTCACCTGTTATCATGACTTACTAGAATAGTAGGTACCTTCTCCGGTTGGGCAGAGGCCTTCCTACCTGATCTGAAAAAGAAAATGAAGTAGCTCGCTGATTTGAGAAATAATTCCCAGACTTGGGTTTCCAACCAGTATAGAATCCGACAATGGCCCTGTCTTTGTAGCCACGTTAATTAACAGGTATGTGAAGCTCTAAATATCAGTGGAAATTACATACAGCATATAGGCCTCAGGGGAAATGGGCCTCATCTCGCCTGGAGGGGAGAACCTCCTGGATTTTACCCAGTTGCGGCAGGTGCTCTCGAGTTACGATGCGGACCTCAGGGACCCGCTCTGGTGGCCTCAGGAAAGGCCAGTCCCCATGCGAGTTACCAGGGGGCCTCTAGGGATTCCTCACCCATCGATGCCGTTGCCTAAGACCTTGTGTGGAGTCGGGGCCAGACCCTGAGGATGCCTCTCCAGTGCTGACATGAGTCTTTCCATACTTCTGGAGTCTTGCCACGGGATTCAGGCCTCATCTCATGTGGGGGCATGCACCTGCCAATTCCTCACGAGCTGTAGCAGCAGTGTCACGCTTTCTGACGTGTGGATCAAGGGATCTGTCGCTTTCAATTGAGGCTTTCACACGAGGCTTTCCAACAGGGCTGTCCCACGTGCCACGGTGGTGTGAGTCGATCCTCGGCGTGAAATTCGAGGCAGTGCAGGGAAAACAGGTTCTTCTGGAATGGACGGAGACATCTGGGGGACTCTTGGAATGCTGGCAAGGCCCTGGAGTTCCTCTCGCCTTTCCTGTGGAGAGTGCCTCCTCTTGAGATGCGACGGGAAGCCCGGGAATTCTTTCCCGACGATGAAGGGAAAGGATCCCTCTTCTCGAGCTACGAGGCGGAAACGGGGCTCCGCTGGATGTGGGTGGGACCCTCGTCCTTCCTCTCGAGTGGAGATGGGTATGTCGGAGAACTTCTTGACTTGCAGCAAGGGTGTGAAGGACCCTTTCGAAGTTCCAGAGGTTAGTTGTGGTTAGCCTCGAGACGCCTCAGCGGAAATGGGCCTCATCTCGCCTGGAGGGGAGAACCTCCTGGATTTTCTCGAGTTGCAGCTTCCTCTCGAAGTAGGCCCCATGTCCCCTTGGGGAGGGTGTCATGCCTCTTTTCTCCTCACTGCCAAAGGGTGGAGCCAAGCTCGCTCTGTCAGAGGTACAAAAACAGCAATTGAATGGATTTTCAAGCTCTTGCTAGGCTGCACCCTTTCAGGGCCCACTTTACTGAAACAGGTGCTCTGTGGCCCCTGGTTGGGTATGCAGCTTCACAAACAGGGTGAGATCCTGTCCAAGCCAAGAATTTTCCTGAAAGACCTAGGCTCACTAGAGCTCTCCTCCGGAGCAAAGGGGATAGAGGAGATGTATGGAGGAGTCTTTGCCTTTCCCTGTGAGTGTGGGGCTACTCCCTACGGCCCCAGGCTCAGAGATAACTGCCTCTAAGAAAGGAATGGCAAGAAGCGCTATTCTTGGAGGTTGGGACAGGGAGTTCGCAGCATGTGGGGAAAGAAAGACTTCTTCGGGGAAGAAGAGGCAACCACCGGGGTGTGTTTGCAAGCCTCTATTTGGAAGGAACAGGTTTGCTTATACAGCTCAAGACCTCCAGATCTGCTCAGAGGACTGAAGTTCCAGAGACAGGGCCATGTATCTTCCCTTCCCTTTGAGATCCTTGCAAAGACATTCCTAGCAGATCGTGGGAGTGCCCATGAAGAAGCAAGCAGCGGGAGTGTGCTTGACATCACTGGCTGCCTACCTGGGCTCAGCTCCTCAAGGGGCCTTTCTCTCCTGGTAGGCCCTATGTCCCCTTTGGGAGAGGGTGGTACCCTCTTCCCTCCACACTGCCAAAGGGTGGAGGTGGAGCAAACTCGTTCTCTCTGAGGTAAAAAAAAAAAGACAAATTGGATGGATTTTTAAGCTCTTGCTATGCTGCACCCTCCAGGACCCACTCGAGCAAAACAGGTGCCCTGTGGCCCCTAGGTCAGGTATGCAGGTTCACACACCGGGTGTGATCCTGTCAAAGCCAAGAATTTTCCTGACAGACCTAGGCTCACTAGAGCTCTCCTCCAGAGGAAAGGAGACAAAAAAGACGTGTGTGTGGAGGTGGCTCTGCCTTTCCAGGTCCCAATCTCAGGGATAACTGCCCCTAAGAAAGGAACTGCTGCTGCTGCTGCTGTTAAGTTGCTTCAGTCGTGTTCAACTCTGTGCGACGCCATAGACGGTAGCCCACTAGGCTCCCCGTCCCTGGGATTCTCCAGGCAAGAACAGTAAGTGGGTTGCCATTGCCTTCTCCAATGCATGAAAGTGAAAATGAAAGTGCAGTCGCTCAGTCGTGTCCGACCCTCAGCGACCCCACGGACTGCAGCCTACCAGGCTTCTCCGTCCATAGGATTTTCTGAAAGGAACTGCAAGAAGCGCTTTTCCAGGAGGCTGGGAAAGGGAGTTCGCAGGATGTGGGGAAAGAGAGCCTCCTTCGGGGAAGAATAGGCGGCCACTTGTTTTGTGTTGCAAACCTCTATTTGGAAGGAACAGGTTAGCTTATACAAAGGGAGACCTCCAGATCTGCTCAGAGGACCGAAGTTGCAGAGGCAGGTCGGTGTATTTTCCCTTCACTTTGCGATCCTTGCAAAGACATTCCTTGCTGATAGATGATTCAGCAAGGGCCTTTGAGACTGTTGTTTTCTTTCCTAGGTTCAAAGATTCCTTCAGTTCCTAATATAGATATCCTAGAAATTATGTGACATCCGTGAAAATCTGATATGTCCTGGTCAAATGCTGTCAGTTATAATTCCAGTTATCATATTAAAGCATTTCAAGTCGCAGCAGTGACCAGATTACATTGTCAATTTCTATTTAATCAGGTTTTAACCATGTCCTCTATGGTTTCACACTGATGCCTTTGCAGAAATACTGC